>NW_020190994.1:270213-442963 GCF_002263795.3 Bos taurus | reverse complement strand
CTGAGTTTTGCAATAGGGAGTTCACGATCTGAGCCACAGTCAGCTCCTGGTCTTGTTTTTGCTGACTGTATAGAGCTTTTCCATCTTTGGTTGCAAGGAATATAATCAATCTGATTTCAGTATTGACCATCTGGTGATGTCTATGTGTAGAGTTTTCTCCTGTTTTGTTGGAAGAGAGTGTTTGCTATGACCAGCACGTTCTCTTAGAAAAACTCTGTTAGCCTTTGCCATGCTTCATTTTGTCTTTCAAGGCCAAACTTGCCTGTTACTCCAGGTATCTCTTGACTTCCTACTTTCACATTTCAGTCCCCTATGATTAAGAAGACATCGTTTTTTATTTTAGTTCTAGAAAATCTTCCAGCTCTTCATTGAGCTGTTCAACTTCAGCTTTTTTGGCACTAGTGGTTGGGGCATAGACTTGGATTACTGTGATACTGAACGGTTTCTCTTGGAAATGAACTGAGGTCATTCTGTCATTTCTGAGATTGCACCAAAGTACCACATTTTAGACTCTTTTGTTGACTAATTTTTTTTTTTTCAGCCAAACAAAAATAAATTGGAGACTTTAAGCCAGGCAGCCTGGGGATAAGTCTTACCTGGCTGTGCCAACTGGGTAAGTTCCTGAACCTACTCTATCTTATCTTCCTAAACTCTAAGTAAGACTATAATATCATAATTATGAAGGTGTGTACCTCCTAACAGTGTTAAGAATATTAAATGAGTCAGTACATGCAGAATTTGTAACAGATCATTATATATTGCCCATTATTAATAATGCTATTGGCTAGCCCCTCCTCAAGTTCTGCTTCGGTTTTCTCTTTTGCATGTATCAGCACTGAGATTTTGTTACATATGCATTGGCTTGCTTTTCAGCTTCTCCAGGAGAATTTCAGCTCCAGAAGGACAGACATTTTGTCTCCTGATGACTATGACAGCCCCAGAATCCGAAACATTGCCTAACAAGCTCTCAGTAGATATTTGTTGGCTGGATGAAGGTGGGCTTCCCTGGTGGCTCAGTGGTAAAGAATCTGCCTGCCTAGTAGGAGACTTAGGTTTGATCCTGGGTGAGATCCCCTGGCTAAGGAAATTGCAACCCACTCCAGTATTCTTGACTCAGAAATCCCATGGACAGAGGAGCATGGTGGGATACAGTTCATGGGGTTGCAAAGAATCAGACACGACAAACAGCAACAAAATGAATGAAGACATAAGTGACTCTAATTGCGTGACATACCTGTTTCTGTAAATTAGAAACTAAATTCAAATGGATAAATAATTTATATCTATCACTGCTTTCTTATTAAGTGTAATTGTAAAAAGGATATATTCTTATAACAATTAACTGACTCCAAGATATCATATTACACTTTAAACAAAGGAAAACACTGAAAAAGTTATAATTTAAGGAAAATAGAACAAATAATACCTATTTAAAACTATACATCTCAGTATAGAATACTTCAGATTGTTTTTGAGCTTGGGAAAATAATATAATATAGCAAAACTGAAAAATAATAAACTGGATTCTTATAAGGCGCCCTGTCTCCATCATCACTGTGTGCACTCTGTGTGCACTCTGTGACGCCCCTCACAGGAGGGGAACACAGATGTCAAGTGGTTTCCAAATTTTGTGGAACTTACTTACTTTTCAAAAAGAAAATCTGATGTGGGTCAGAAGGAGGCACTGAAATGCAATCAACAGATGGGGAAGAGCTTTCACTAGAGCAGGGCCAGCAGTAAAGGAAGTTCACCTAATACAAGGCCCAGGGAAATGGACATGTGACCTGTCTCCACCACAAGGACTGAACCATGTGATTCCTGATGCACAGGCTGCTGATGCCCAGGTTTCTGTATCTTGGTTTCCTGTGTGAAAAGACACACTTGTTTCCTAACAGAGACACTATCAATGTCAGACATTTAAATGTATGATTTCTTCCCAGTTTTGACATGACATTGTTGTCATTGTTTAGTTGCTAAGTCATGGACTTTATGGACTGTAGCCCACCAGGTTCCTCTGTCCATGGGATTTCCCAGGCAAGAATACTGGAGTGGATTACCATTTCCTCCTCCAGGGAATATTCCCAACTCAGGGATAGATCCCACTTCTCCTTTGAAGGCAGACTCTTTATCACTGAGAAACTGGGGAAGACCCCATACTATATTTTTAATTCCAAATCTCAGTATGTAAGATGCTTTGTTTTATTTTTTAACAGAAGCAACATATCAATGATTCATTTCCAGAGTTTTATATACTGTGATCTTTTAACTTCTGAGTGATAAAGTGCTTCATCCTCGGGCACTACTCATGTTGTTTTTGGAGCTGCCTTTCCTTTTTAGCATCCCTATCAGCACTAATTTCTGATGAACTTTCATCAGTTTACAGTAAGTTAGCAAGTTTTCAGTACATGAAAAAAGTATTTTCAGCATATTTTGAAAAATAACCAAGATGAGACAGGCAGCATCCGTAGGACTGTCTTCCTTCTGAATGTCCATCTCTGCCAAGGAAGAAGGAGGAAACAGAACTAGAGGACTTAAAAAAAATTTTTTAAGCCATCTTTTCCTTTTAACTGAAGTTCATAAAGAGGAAAACATAGTGGTTCCCTCCTACTCATTCTCAGGTTAACTCTGTAAGTTTGGATTCACATATCCAGTTAGGCATCATTTACAAATTAATAACTAGGGGTTTTGGTTCACTTAAAAACTGACTTCATTGATTTAATGATACCACTTGATGAAGGTGAAGGAGGAGAGTGAAAAAGCCAAATTAAAATCAACATTCAGAAAACTAAGATCATGGCATCTAGTCCCACCATTTCGTGGCAAATAGAAGGGGAAAATTTAGAATCAGTGATAGATTTCCTCTTCTTGGACTCTTAAGTCAGTGTAGATGGTGACTATAGCCTTGAAATTAGAAGATGATTGCTTCTGGGCAGGAAAGCTATGACAAAACTAGACAGTGTGTTAAAAAAGCAAAGATATCACTTTGCTGACAAAGGTCCATATAATCAAACCTATGGTCTTTCCAATAGTCATGTACAGATGCAAGAGCTGGACAATAACAGCATGCTGAAGAATCGATGCTTTTGAGCTGTGGTACTGGAGAACACTATTGAGAGTCCCTTGGAAAACAAGGAGATCAAATTAATCAATCTTAGAGGAAATCAACCCTGAATATTCTTTGGAAGGACTGATGCTGAAGCTGAAGCTTCAATACTTTGGCCACCTGATGAAAACAGTTGACTCATTGGAAAAGACCCTGATGCTGTGAAAGATTAAAGGCAGAAGGAGAAGAGGGAGACAGAGGATGAGATGGTTGGATGGCATCATCAATTCAATGGACATGAACTTGGGCAAAATCCAGGAGATGGTGAGGAACATGGAACCCTGGCACGCTGTACTCCATGGGGTCACAGTTGGACCTGACTTAGCAACTGAACAACAATAACTTAGAGTGATAAATCACCCCTTTATTCAGATTCTCTTGGAATTACTTATTTATCACATTTGTATGTTTTTCAATGAAAGATTTGGTAAGTTTTCTTTAAAACAGTCATATGCAATCAATTCCTAGAGAAACATAATGATGGGATGATTTCTTTAAGTGGTATCATTAAAGTTAACAGAGTTAATTCCAGAAGCAATACATGGAAACCACATACTTCACTTCATGAAACAAGCTCATATTTCTTTATTTTTATAGAAAGTCCCAAATGTAGTTTAAATAGAAATAGATCTTACTATTATCTATCACTCCAGCATTTTATAATTTAGATTAACATTGCCTCTCTGTTCATAAAACAATATGTTCTAAAATTCTAGAGTAATGCTACATGAGAATTTGTGAAAAAAATATCTCAATCTGGGAAACAAATTAAAAAAAATAATTTACCAGTACTTCCAGTTACTTTTTTAAGATGTGTCCCGATTTCACCATTAAATTTGTCTTGTGAATTCAAGAGTAGTGGATCATCCTGTTGTTCTTTACATTTAATGGTTAACAGCTCTACACACCTCTTCTCTTGTAGAATTTTACTATAAAAGACTCACAAACTTAAATGAAATCAGAGGTGCACTGCTTTTCAGGAGGAGAAGGTGCAGCAATCGACCCAATTTAAGAAAACAAAATCCATATGCTGCTGAAAAGCAGGGCGTGTGTATAACAACTCAGTTGTGACATCCTTCAGAAACCAGAATTACTGGCTGGAAATGGTCATACCTCTAAATCTGCCTGCTCATAGTCAAGGCTCATCTGTATATTACAGATTTCAGAGCTTCCCTGAAAGGGTAACAGTAAATGACAACCACACCAATTCAAACCAATGTGAACAATCAATCTCTCAGATCTGTGTAACAAAAACAAACAAACAAAAAAATATTAAAGCAATATGCCAATGTCTCTGAAATGAAAAGATCAATCAAATATTTAGTAGTTATTTATGTAGAGTGTGTTTTTCCCTGTGTTTTTCTCTAAGAGTTTCATAGTATCTGGTCTTACATTTAGGTTTTTAATCCATTTTGAGTTTATTTTTGTATACGGTATTAGGGAGTGTTCTAATTGTATTCTTTTACACCCAGCTGTCCAGTTTTCCCAGCACCACTTACTGAAGAGACTGCCTTTTCTCCATTGTATATTCCTGCCTACTTTGTCATAGATTAGTTGACCACAGGTGTGTGAGTTCATCCTTAGCTTTCTATCCTGTTCCATTGATCTATATTTCTATTTTTGTGCCAGTGCCATACCAACCTGATTACTCTAGCTCTGTATTGAACTGGCCAAAAAGTTAATTTAAGTTTTTCCATAAAATCTTATGTAACAAACTTTTCAGCCAACTCAATAATATATTCTGAAGTCAGGGAATCTAATTTCTCCAGCTTTGTTTTTATTTCTTAAGACTGCTTTGGCTACTTGGATTCTTTTGTGTTTCCATTAAAACTGTAAAATTTTTGGCTCTAATTCTATGAAAAATGCCATTGGTAATTTGACAGGGATTGTATCGAATCTGTAGATTATTTGGGTAGTATAGTCATTTCACAATATTGTTTCTTCCAATCCAAGAACATGGTATATCTCTCCATCTGGTTTGCATCATCATTGATCTCTTTTGTCAGTACCTTGTAGTTTTATGAGTACAGGTCTTTTGTCTCCTTAGGTAGGTTTATTCCTAGGTATTTTATTCTTTTTGTTGCAATGGTAAATGGAATGTTTTTCTCAACTTCTCTTTCTGGTCTTTCATTGTTAATGCATAGGAATGTTCATTCTTACTTTTTAAAAGCAAAGGCTATGTATGGCAAAACCACTACAATATTGTAAAGTAATTAGCCTTCAATTAAAATAAATTAATTAAAAAAAAAGAAGTCTAGGGTTTCTGGCATCAGTAGAACTTATTTGTAAAAGGAGTGCAAATACACAAAACAGTCTGTATTAAAATACAAACTGACAGCAACTTAATAGTCAAATTTTCTTTTCATGCAAGGGTGAGGAAATTCAAAGAAGTGGAGCAAGGGAAAACATGACACAAATAACAGAAAATTCTGCGTTGTTTTTTATTTCCAAGCAGATGTTCCAGGGTTCTGTTACCTGAATTAATGCTACAGCATTAAAATGATATAATTGCCAATAAATAATCATTATCAATTCCAACTATATAACTTACCTTTCTAAACACTTTCCTATGATACCTCTACATTTTATTGATATGATCTTGTTTACATCTTTTAGTTAATAAGGAAAAACTACTATTGTCTCTACTTAGTAGATGTTCCCTAAGATCAGAGGAATAAAATTAATATTGGAGTGTAATGGAGTAATTTTAATTCACTAAGTCACTGCTGCTGCTGCCAAGTCGCTTTAGTTGTGTCCGACTCCGTGTGACCCCATGGATGGCAGCCCACCAGGCTCCCCTGTCCCTGGGATTCTCCAGGCAAGAATAATGGAGTGGGTTGCCATTTCTTTCTCCAGTGCATGAAAGTGAAAAGTGAAAGTGAAGTCGCTCAGTCTCGTCTGACTCTTAGCGACCCCATGGACTGCAGCCTACCAGGCTCCTCCATCCATGGGATTTTCCAGGCAAGAGTACTGGAGTGGGGTGCCATTGCTGTCTCCGCACTGTCTCTAGTAGAATTTAATTCCAGTTCTAATATCTAATTGAGTACTCTGCTAAGGAAAAGATAATGTATTTAATTTGTTCAGGGTTTCAGGGAAAAAGCTAAAATGAAAACATGTTGCATTATATTGTTGATTTTCATCATCATCAATACACACATTTTAAGTGCACGCATGTCATCAGTGTTTTTCTAGGAGGTAAATGAAGTCAGTGAAACTGATACACTCCCCTTAATTATCTGCAATGCTCGAAATGAAAACACACAAATACTGATGCTAACAAGTTAATTACAGTTACTATTAATAAATTACCTCTTCTAAGGCATTCCACAGTTCCTCATCCATATGCTCGTTAAACGGATCCAGATTTTTCCTCATTGTTCCAGTGAATAAAACAGGTTCCTAAATAGTCCAAAATAGTGAATGTTATTATTGTAACCTCTTTTTTCATTTTATTCCAATGTGTACAGAATATCAAAATTAAAATACAAAACATCTAAATTCATTAATTATTAATAATAAAGTTGCAAGTATATGTTTACAAAACAGTATCTCTAAAATAATTTTCTATTGTACAAAGTGTTCTACAAAATATCTTCCGGACTATTGAACACTAACAGAAGAAAGTGTTGATGTTTTTTCATCTTAAGAAAAAAAATGAAAACAAAGAAATATTTGATTTTTTAAAAAAAATTCCATCTCAGTAATAAATATCTGCTTAAACACACACACAAACTGAGGAAATAATTACATGAGAAACTTAACATCAAGATCTACATAAATTAACTGTCAATCCTGATGTGATGGGGAAATACCAAGAGCATGATTAGTAGAAGTTTGTGCCTCAAAGTAAACTACTATTTACACATTGGCACTGAAGAATAAACTAAGGTATTTTCTCCATTGGTCAGACTGTCTTCTAGGACCTGGAATCTCTCCATATGTGTGAAATGAATATCCCCACACATTCGAGGGGAACATCAGCTCCTGGAGCCTGAAGCTCCTCTGTCCATGGAGAGATCTCCTCTGATTCTGCACCAGGTGATCCCCACGTTCTCTCACCTGTGCGTCAGTATCACCTGCCTCGCCCGATCTCATTATTAACGGCAAATCCAGGAGGACCTGAAACCCACTGTGAAGTGAGCCATATGAAATTATTTAACTAGCTTTTCCTGTTTTACTTCTGGAGAAGCCACAAGAAAATTACTGGAAATATATGCCTCCTTCTGAGTTTCAAGAAAAAATCTTCTACATAAGCTAATGTAGGCCATTTAAATTTTCTTCTAGAAGATTCTAGTAAGCCATGTCACAAGAATATGAGCAGCAGTGAAGAGGCCAATTGGCTCCTTTCAGTGAAGAGGGCAAAACAAGGGGATGCACATGTGTGGGAACAAGAGGAGACCTGACTCTTCCACAAATGCCCGGAACTGCTCAGAATCACCATGTTCAAATCCTGTGCAGACTTGGGGCTGGACTTTCCTCATCACTTCACAAAAACCTGAGAAGAAAGACCAAGACAGATATTTCTTTTCCCTAATCATGAGAAAGAATGATACTCAGGAAGCCTTCCAAACCTTCCTTCAATATCGTCTCAGTTTTAAGTCTGGTCAGAGAGAAATGAATGCAGAAGACTCAGGGTCTGCCACCAAAACAGATGTACCCCTGAACAAAATCCACTATTAAAAAGACATTATAAAGGGAGATTTATTCGCACAAAGTTGATTAAGTGGCCAATATGCCTCCAAAGCACTGAAAGTCACTTGTCCTAGGATATTTCAGAATGAGTACTGAACTGAACTGAAAAATCCCAAGACCAATTTAAGGTCTCCCTTAAAACTCTTGAATTTAGAATCAAAGACTAAACAACCATCTAAACAATGGGAAGTGTTTCTTGTCAGGGGAATAACCATCATTCTACTTCAGATTTTTATAAAAACGTGTTACTCTTTATAATTATAAACACTAAGATTCCCACATGCAGGCAATTTCTCATCCTTCAGCTGTCTCCATGAGTTTTACATAAAAGGCGTGGCCAGGCAAGGAGGGGAGGCTGGTCCCCAATATTCCTCCTCCTTCTCTTCTCCATCTTCCCTCCATTTTCCAGATCCGTTCAAGTAAGCAGGCTACTTCCTGAATATAATCTCAATCAGTGTTCTTTCTGGGGGACATATTTAACTACTTCAGGTCCTGAGCACAAAGAACACACATACTTCGGCTTCCTGTTATGTTTAAGGAAATTATGTAAGAAGAAATTTCATTTTTGCTTATTTCTGAAATTTTCAACAGAAATTGAACCTTCTTAAGAAGTATTCATCTTTGAAAGTTCCCCCCAGGACTGACAGTCTATATCTCCACTCCCCTGTCTCTGGTTCCTACCCAGGTCCTTGCTGTTATCACATCTCCCTCAGTTCTGAGAGAGAGAGAGACCGAAGGTCACTGCTTCCAGGATCACAGGGAGCAGGGATTCAGGGAAGATGATGTGGGCCTGGCTCACCTAAGTGGGGCAACTCAAAGAAACAGCACTGGGCTCCCCCTCTGCAGTGTCTGCTCTCAGCTTCCTAGGTTCCCTAAATCAAGGTATTGAAACACAAGTATCATTGCTTCCTACTTGAGAGAGACATAAGTTTTCCATACTTAGACAAGTAACTTCAAATAATCACAGTAACAGATTTTCTCCACCTCTGAGCCAGCAAGGCATTGTAAAGAGAAAGGGCTCTTGGCTGGGGAGGGATAAGATTTTGAGTATTTTCTCCTCTCACTTATTAGACCATGACACATAAGTGTCATTTCTTAACTGATACTGTCCAAATGAGGGACAGGGCAATAGGAGTAGTATCTTATGGCTTTGCTCCATGATTATTCACTCTTGTTATAGTTTGGGCAATTCTTTTGAGTGGCATGGTAGAAAAAAATGGGGAAAATATCTCATAAGCACAACATTGCCAACGAATTTATGCTTTCAAACTGTGGTGTTGGAGAAGACTCTTGAGAGTCCCTTGGACAGCAAGGAGATCAAACCAGTCAATCTTAAAGAAAATCAACCCTGAATATTCACTGGAAAGACTGATGCTGAAGGTGAAGCTCCAATACTTTGGCCACCTCATGGGAAGAGCTGACTCATTGGAAAAGACCCTGATGCTAGGAAAGATTGAGGACAGGAGGAGAAGGGGGGTGATAGAGGATGGGATAGTTGAATGGCATCATTGACTCAATAGACATGAGTTTGAGCAGGCTCCAGGAAATAGTGAAGGACAAAGAAGCTTGGTTTGCTGCAGTTCATGGGGTCACAGAGTCAGACACGACTTAGCAACTGAACAACATTTATTGAGAAAAAAAGTTTGGAATCAGACAGTTTTAAGTTCTGATTCTATTGTTCACTAGTTATTAGGCCCAGGGTAAGTTATTAACCTTCCCAAGACTCAGTTCGCTTATTGGAAACTGGGGTTAGCCTTGTGGGGTTGCTATGAAGAATCTGGAACAACAGTGTAGTTCCTCATATGATGCTAACATGGACCAGGAGCCCAGCCCAACAGGGGACAATGAAAAGCAGTGTCTGTTAAACTGCAGGTGTAGTCAATGGTCATGAAATCGATTTAGTGCTTGTGACCATCATTTTGTCTTTTATATGAATTAGAATAGAACTGGTAGCACAGAAGATATCAGAGCACAGAGCAAGAGCAGTATTGTTTTGTGAAGTTTTTGTGCCTGTGTGCATGTGTGTGTGTGTGGTGTGCATGCACACATGAAATAATGATATGAAGCAGTTTCATGGACCACAGTCAACAGCCAGTTGAAGTCACAAGCTGAGCAATTCACTGCTAAGGCTCTGGAGTTGGGAGTCTCTTAAATTTGAATCCTGTTAAAATATTTTAGAAATTAATATTTGTATCATTTGCAAGTATTTTCTTCTATTCCATAGGTTGTATTTTCAGTATTTTTTTAGTGGCTTCCTTTGTGGTACAAAACTTTTATGTTTAATTAGGTCCCATTTGTTTATTTTTGCTTTTGTTTCCATTATTTTAGAGGACAGATCCAAGAAAATATTGCTGTGATTTATGTCAACAATTATTCTGCCTAAGTTTTCTTCTAGGATGTTATCTGACAAAGAATTTTGTCTTACAGGGCTTCAGGTCATTAATTCATCTTGACTTTATTTTTGTATATGGCATTAGAGAACGTTCAAATTTCTTTCTTTTACATGTAGCTGTGCAGATTTCCAATCCTAAAGAAAGGCAATGACAAAGAATGCTCAAACTACCGCACAATTACACTCATCTCACACACTGGCAAAGTAATGCTCAAAATTCTTCAAGCTAGGCTTCAACAGTACATGAAGCATGAAGTTCCAGATGTTCAAACTGGATTTAGAAAAGGCAGACGAACAAGATATCAAATTGCCAATATCCATTGAATCATTGAAAAAGCAGGAGAGTTCCAGAAAAACATCTGTTTCTGCTTTATTGACTATGCCAAAGCCTTTGACTGTGTGGATCACAATAAACTGTGGAAAATTCTGAAAGAGACAGGAATACCAGACCACCTTACCTGCCTCTTGAGGAATCTGTATGCAGGCCAGGAAGCAACAGTTAGAACTGGACATGGAACAACAGACTGGTTCCAAATTTGGAAAGGAGTATGTCAAGGCTATATATTGTTACCCTGCTTATTTAACTTATATGCAGAGTACATCATGAGAAACACTGGGCTGGAAGAAGGACATGCTGGAATCAAGATTGCGGGGAGAAATATCAATAACCTCAGACATGCAGATGACACCACACTTATGGGAGAAAGCGAAGAAGAACTGAAGAGCCTCTTGATGAAAGTGAAATAGGAGAGTGAAAAAGTTGGCTTAAAGCTCAACATTCAGAAAACTAAGATCGTGGCATCCAGTGCCATCACTTCATGGCAAATAGATGGGGAAGCAGTGGAAACAGTGGCAGATTTAATATTTTGGGGCTCCAAAATCACTGCAGATGGTGATTGCAGCCATGAAATTAAAAGACACTTGCTCCTTGGAAGAAAAATTATGACCAACCTAGACAGCATATTAAAAAGCAGAGCCATTAATTTGCCAATAAAGGTCCATCTAGTCAATGCTATAGTTTTTCCAGTAGACATGTATGGATGTAAGAATTGGACTGTGAAGAAAGCTGAGCACTGAAGAATAGATGCTTTTGAACTGTGGTGTTGGAGAAGACTCTCGAGAGTCCCTTGGACAGCAAGGAGATCCAACCAGTCTATCCTAAAGGAAATCAGTCTTTAATATTCATTGGAAGGACTAATGCTGAAGCTCCAATAATTTGACCACCTGATGTGAAGAACTGACTCATTTGAAAAGACCCTGATGCTGGGAAAGATTGAAGGCAGGAGGAGAAGGGAACAACAGAGGACAAGATGGTTGGATGGCATCACCAACTCAACAGACATGAGTTTGAGTAAACTATAGGAGTTGGTTATAGACAGGGAAGACTGGC
This sequence comes from Bos taurus, assembly GCF_002263795.3. NCBI lineage: Eukaryota > Metazoa > Chordata > Mammalia > Artiodactyla > Bovidae > Bos > Bos taurus. Next base: position 431,386 of record NW_020190994.1, on the reverse strand, counting down.
GTGCTACAGTCCATAGGGTCACAAAGAGTCGGACATGACTGAGCTACTGAACTAAACTGAACTGTGCATATTTCTCCACACTATTTATTGAAGAGACTGTCTTTTCTTCATTACATATTCTTACCTCTTTTGTCTTAGATTAATTGACCATAAGTGTGTGGGTTTATTTCTGGGTTTTCTATCCTGTCCCATTAATCTATGTGTCTGGTTTCTGTGACAGTAACATACTTTTTCCATTACTGTAACTTTGCAATATAGCCTGAAGTCAGGGACTGTGATTCCTCCAGATTCATTCTTCTCTCTCAAGATTGTTTTGGCTGTTTGGGGTATTTTCTGTTTCCATACAAATTAAAAAAAAAAAAAGTTCTAGTTTTTTGAAAAATGCCACCAGTAATTTGATAGAAATTGCACTGAATCTGTAAATTATCTTGGGTAGTATGGTTATTTTTAACAATATTGATTCTTTCAATCCAAGAACACAGAATATCTTCTTTTGTTTGTATCATCTTCAATTACTTTCATCAGTATCTTACAGGTTTTGGACTAAACGTCTTTTGCCTTCTTAGGTAGATTTATTCCTAGATTTTTTTCCCCTTTGATGTGATGTCAATGGGATTGTTTCCTTTATTTCTCTTTCTGATACTTTGTTTCTAGTCTATATAATTTTAGCCAAAGAGGAGAGTGAAGGATAAATTAAAAATCTATGCTTAATAAATACACACTACTATCTTACTATACAATTGAAACACTCTGAAAAAACAATCAAGCACATACAAAATCTGACTCCTGGCTCTGCCCCTTACTTGATAAGTGGGACAAGTTCCCAGTGCCTCAGTTTTTAAATGTGTCAGGTAAGGATAACAACAGAAATGTGAGGGTTAGCAGGAAATGGTCAGATAAGGGGCTGCTGCTGCTGCTGCTAAGTTGCTTCAGTCATGTCCGATTCTGTGAGACCCCATAGATGGCAGCCCACCAGGAGCCCCCGTCCCTGGGATTCTCCAGGCAAGAACACTAAAGTGGGTTGCCATTTCTTTCTCCAAGGCATGAAAGTGAAAAGTGAAAGCAAAGTCGCTCAGTCTGTTCGACTCTTAGAGAACTCATGGACTGCAGCCTACCAGGCTTCTCCATCCATGTGATTTTCCAGGCAAGAGTACTGGAGTGGGATGCCATTGCCGTCTCTGCAGATAAGGGGCTAAAATGTGTTAATGATTTCACAAATGTTAGGAATTATTATCAGTACTTGTGTAACTTGTCAGGGGCTGTAACAAGCATGAGAAGAGCAGAAACAAGAGATACAGGCCCTGTCCTCAAGGAGAGGAATAAAATAGCCAAGAGTGTGTGGAGGGCTGAGAAAAAAGGCCAGAGGTCTTGGTGGCAGACTGGTAAGTAAGTGTACAAGGTCGTGATCAGGAAAGAAGTTGCTGGGAGAGTAACATGAAATCAAAGTACAAAAAAGTAGTATTCTTTCTTCTTGCTTTTTGTGGAAACATTAGATATATGTCTCTGTTACACTTTTACCCAAATTCCTATTGTGTTTTTTTCTATTTTTGTTTCTTTGCTCTACTATTTATATTTATATGAACAATTTAGTTTATATTGTAAACAATATATGTAAAGAAAATCACCAAGGACCATGAACACATAAGCAGAAATTAAAGAGTAAAGTCATTCCAGAAGGTGTTACTCTTTCTATTAAGCAGAAATAAGATCCAAAGGCCAGTAACCCAATCATTAAGAATAATAACAGTTCCTGATGACTGAGCATTTTTGTTGTTGTTGTTCATAAGGCACAAACCTTATCTCACCCAGTTGTGTGTGGTAGGTCTCTTCAGTCGTGTCAGACTCTTTGCGACCCCATGGACTGTGGCTCACCACACCCCTCTGTCCCTGGGATTCTCCAGGCAAGAATACTGGAGTGAGTTGCCATGCCCTCCTCCAGTGGATCTTCCTGACCCAGGATTTGAACCTGCATCTCTTATGTCTCCTGCATTGGCAGGCAGGTCTTTTACCACTAGCACCACTTGGGAAGCTCAGTTATATCTTCACAACAAATCTGTGTAGCAATGATTCCCAGACCTGGTTTAACGATGAAGACACTGAAGTCTGGAAGCTGAGTGACGTCATCAAGGCCCCAAAGTCCTTTGAGGCAGAGCAGGAATAAAATTGTTGGGTCACATTGACACTCAGTCTACACAAACATTCTATCCCTGGCTGTCTCTGGAATGATTTTCTGGGAACCTTTGCACATTGCAAGTTCTCTACAGATACTCCCTCTTTTATCAACCAATATTGTACCTTGGAGACAAAGGCATATAGAGAGGAGTCTACAAGTATACAAAGCTTAGGACTATTTTGTAAGGATGTTGTCTGGAATGCGTACATTGAACATGCTCAAAGGAAGGGTGGAAATCAACAGAACAGAACGTAACAGAACCAAACCATGTTGATGCAAAGGTATGTTTACTCTTTGCTCAGATGTGCTTCCAAACATTATTGGCAGAGCCAAAGATCTTCTAACATTATTTCTTTATTTATAGAGTTATTTTATGTACACAGGCATATAACTTTTTCTTATTAAGAAGCTTTAAAAATAATGAAGGGCATGTTTCTAAAGCCTAGCATCCAAGGTTATGAAAGGATTTTACACACACGCCCTTTATTTCTGTTAACTAATCTCATTTCAGAGATGAGTATGATCAAAACATAAAACCTGGGAATCTAAACTCATTTATTTTCTACTGTAACCACAAGTCATAAATTAAATAACCAGAGGGAATCTTTAAATATGGAGACTGAACATGCTAAAAAGTTTTTCCCATTTTTCCTGAAAGGGATATCTTTGGAAAAAAAAATTTAATTGTAGTAAAATACACGTGAAATTTACTAGCTTAACCATTTATAAGCATACAGTTCAGTGATATTAAATACATTCACATTATTGTACATCTCTACCTTCTAGCCACAGAACTTCTTTCATCTTGCAGAACTGAAACTCTACCCACTAAACAACAACTCCCCACTCCCAGCAGCTCCTGGCATCCACCATTCTACTTCCTGTCTCCATGCGTTTACTACTCTAGGTAGCTCATATTAACAGAATCATACAGTATTTGTCCTTTTTAATTGGCTTATTTTACTTAGCTTAATTTCCTCAAGGTTCATCTGTGCTGTAGCAGGAGTCAGAACTTCCTTCCTTTCTGAAGCTGAATAATACTCCACTGTATACATATATGCACTACATTTTGTGTATTGATTCATCTGTCCATGGACCTTTAGGTGCCTCCACTTTTTTGCTACTGAGAATAATGCTGCTATGAACATGCAAGTACAGGTATCACTTCAAGATCTTTCTTTCAATTCTTTTGGGTTTATACTTTAAAGTAGAATTGGTAGATCATATAATAACTCTATCTTTAACTTTTTCGAGAAATGACTACTTGTTTTCCACAGTGGCTGTACTATCTTACATTCCTACCAGCAACGAACAATGATTCTAATTTCTCTACATCCTTGCCAATACTGCCAATCCATTTTCTTTCTTTCTCTCTTTCATTTTTCTTTTTGATAGTAGATGTTTTAAAGGGTGTGAGGTGGCATTTCACTGTAGTCTGTAAAGCTGTATCTTGGTTTCAAAAGTACTTAGACATATACATTACCATATGTAAAATTAGATAGCCAGTGGAAATTTGCTGTATGAGCAGGGAGCTCAAATCCAGTGCTCTGTGATAACCTAGAGGGGTGGTATGAGGTGGGAGGTGGGAAGGACATTCAAGAGGGAGGGGACATATTTATACCTATGGCTGATCCATGACGATATATGGCAGAAACCAAAAGAATATTGTAAAGTAATTATCTTTCAATTAAAAACAAATTAATTAGTAAAACAAGAGTACTTAGAGTAATTCCAGGTATTTTAGAGGCCATGGGTATAGCAACAGCTGTACTCAGTTGTAAGATCCAAGCCCACGTTCTCCTTCCTTTTGGGTGCCATGTTGAGATGCTTCCTAATACACAGGCATTTCAGGGCACGTTAAACCCACATTCCAGAAAGCACAATTGCCTGGATCATTTTGTCTCATCTCCTCTCTGTTTTTCATCTCATGAGGGTATTTATCTGAGTTTCTTTTGATGGGCAGATGATTATCAAGTATATAAAATAAATTCAAATTCCTTTTTAAAAAATCAGTAAGTCTGTCAAAGGAGAGGGCAGGATGGAAGACGAGGATGCAGGATCTAGGTTGCCTTTGGCTATATACCTGAAGGATAGTAATGTCTTAGCAAATATTCACCGAATGATGTTGAGTGAATGAACCACAAGGAATGACATGAGTGTCTACTGTGCATATGAATCGAGTCTCCAAAACACTCTCTGAAAGTTATACTTCTTTAAGACACAGAAGAAAAGAAAATAGAATCAGAGTCCAGGAAAAGACTGGCTAATGATAGATAGATGCTCCACTATCACGGCAGTCACATCTGGGTCTACATGAAGCACTTCACACTTAGTGATCTATTTTGTCCTCACAACAGCTCAAGGGGTCGGTACTGTTAGTTATCTTGTAAGACAGAGAAAACTGAGGTACATAGAGACACATTTCTCAGTCACCTGCTCTACCTCATTATTCTATACTGCCTCCCTGGTGAAAATTATTTACTAATGGATGAATTGTCAAAGTCGCCCCAAAGCATCTATATAACCTGTAATTCTCAAAGCTCAGCAGTTCCACAGAAAGTCCTCCAAGAAGATAATCACCTTTGAAAAGATGTCTTCATTTCCCACAGTGAAATTCCATCTATAAGACATTTAAAAGTCATGTTTCCCTATAGGAACCTCTCCAGTGATAAACAAACCATTTATCCTTTTGTTCTCAGAACTATGTGGTTATCAGTGGATAAAATTGTGGAAACTGAGGAAGACTGAGTCCAGAAATCTATCTCAGTAACTTATTAAGTCACACAAAACTAACGAATGGACAAAGAAACAAAACATGTGTCCTATGAAAATGTCTGTTGAAAATACCTGATGTTAAAACTGTGCTCTATTGGGAAAAAAAGGATCAACCCTTTGATGTAATTTGAAAAAAAAAAGAAAGCAAATTAAAAGCAATTAAACTTAGATATGTTATAAAAAGAACAATGTGACAATGCTCTGATGTGCATACCTGAGGTGCAACTGACATTTTCTTCCTTAAATCATGAAGCCCAATGTTGTCTGTCCAGATCCCATCAATCCGAATGCCACCTTCAGGTTCTGACAATCTAAGAAGGGCAGCGATGAGGGAACTTTTTCCGGCTCCTGTTCTTCCCACAATGCCACACTATAAAGAGACCAAGGGGGATTAAGAATAACCAGGATACAACAAACCTAGGAGAAACCCTGATTGTTGAAGATGAATTTTCAAAGTTCTATTACATATAAAGAGTAGTCTGTAGTTTCTCAAGCATGGTCTTACTGACATTTTGGGTCAGATAATTCATTGTTGGGGGGTGAGGAGACTGTCATGTATATTGTAAGATGTTTAAAAGTACCCATGAACTCTACCCACTAGGTACCAGATTCAATCCCCAAATTGTGGCAATCAAAAATGGCAGATATTCACAAATGTCCCTGGTTGAGACAACCATCATCCCAAGCATATGGAATATAAACTAGAGCAATTTTTATGCCTTCTTAAGATTGTAGCTCAGCTAGTAAAGAATCTGCCCACAATGCCAGAAACCTGGGTTCGATCCCTGGATTGGAAGATCCTCTGGAGAAGGGAAATGCTACCCACTCGAGTATTCTGGCCTGGAGAATTCCATGGACTGTATAGTCCATGGGGTCTCAAAGAGTTCGACACAACTGACTTTCACTTCACTTCACTTCAAGATTTCATGCAGTTTTATTCAGATTTCCCTGAAGGAATGCTTAATATGCTGAAAATTGTTTTCTGTGATTATCACATAGTATCCATTATGTGGTATGTTAAAGGGGAGGACAGGTATGTGTGTGTGGTGTATGTGTATAAATGTGTATGGATGTATGTAACTAACATTCATAAATTAAGCAAGATGACTTAAAAAATCATCTGCTGGCTGTGAAAAACCTGCAGTCTCCTAAGTGGTGCATAAGAAGCCAGCTTTTAAATTAGCTTTATTCCTGCTGCTTAGGTAATTGGACCTTGGGAATCACATGGGTAGTTTTACAGAGATGTCAACAAGTCAGAAGTGATACACAAACAAGTACTCACTTTCTCAGGGATCTGTTATTTAAGAGGAATTATTCTTTGGTAGAAAAATGAAATCATTTCCTGATATTAAATATCTTAATTATATTCGATGTTGAAACATCTTAAAATATAAAATGCAAAATCTTAAAAGACAGAGGCCAGTAGACAAAATGCACATAATGAGGCCAACAATAAGATAAACAAAATTTGCTGTTTACACGGGACCTTTAATTGGAGCAGTACAAAAGGCATCTTATTAACAAATTAATACTTACAATTGAAAAAATACATGTCAAGTGTCAGTCTATTTATTAATATCAAAGCAGGGAGAAATTAAGTGACTAGCAATAAGATTAAAGAATCTATACAATGCAGGTTAAATGCTGCTGCTGCTGCTAAATCACTTCAGTCGTGTCTGACTCTGTGTGACCCCATAGACAGCAGCCCACCAGGCTCCGCCGTCCCTGGGATTCTCCAGGCAAGAACACTGGAGTGGGTTGCCATTTCCTTCTCCAATGCACGAAAGTAAAAAGTGAAAGTGAAGTCGCTCAGTCCTGTCCGACTCTTAGCGACCCCATGGACTGCAGCCTACCAGACTCCTCGGTCCATGGGATTTCTCAGGCAAGAGTACTGGAGTGGGGTGCCATTGCCTTCTCGCTGGTAGGGAATAAAACTGTATTTAAATATGTATGCAGAAACTGACTTTTTTACCAATGAGTTTGAAAGTGAAAGAAAGTATTAGTCACTCAGTCTTGTCTGACTTTTGGCGACCCCATGGAATGTAGCTCACCAGGCTCCTCTGTCCATGGAATTCTCAAGAGAAGAACAGTAGAGTGGGTTGCCATTTCCTACTCCAGGGGATCTTCCTGACCCAGGGATGGAGCCTGGGTCTTCTGCCTTGCAGGCAGATTCTTTACCCTCTGAGCCACCAGGGATGTCTAACTGCAAATTCCCTGAAGGAAGCTTCCCTAGAGATGATTTCATCTCTATTTAGAATCTGGAATTGATAAGGGTGTAAGACATGCTTTCGATCATTTGTAAATCAGTAAAATTTTAAAAACCATAGCTTTAAAGAGAACTAAATCTTTCTATGCAATATAATCAGAATTCTTAGAAACTTTGATTTTTCTGATTTGAATACCTCTAAAGTCTCACAACTTAGCCTGTCAAATCAATCATGGCATTTCAAAAAAGAATTTATATTTATAGATATTAAACATAAGAAAATTGGGCTTAGCTAATTTTATTATCTTACAAAGATAATACGTCTATATTTTTGTTGTTGTTGTTGTTTAGTGTGTCAGTCATGTCCAACTCTTTGCAACCCCATGGACAGCACATCAGGCTTCCCTGTCCATCACCACCTCCTGGAGTTTGCTCAAATTCATGTCCATCGAGTCAGTGATGCCATCCAACCATCTCTATTGAACCCTTCTCTTGCCTTCAGTCTTTTGCAGCATCAGCGTCTTTCCAAATGAATCAGCTCTTTCCATCAGGTAGCCAAAGTATTGGAGCCTCAGCTTCAGCATCGGTCCTTCCAATGAATATTCAGAGTTGATTCCCTATAGGATTGACTGGTTTGATCTCCTTACAGTCCAAGGGACTCTCAAGAGTCTTCTTCAGCACCACAGTTCAAAGCATCAATTCTTTGGCACTCAGCCTTCTTTATGGTTCAACCCTTACATCCATATATGACTACTGGAAAAACCATAGCTTAGATTATATGGACTTTTTTTGGCAAAGTCACGTCTCTACTTTTTAATATTCTGTCTAGGTTTGTCAATATTTTTCTTCCAAAGAGCAAACTTCTTTTAATTTCATGGCTGGCGTCACTGACCACAGTGATTCTGGAGGAAAATAAAGTCTGTCACTTTCCGTTGTTTCCCCATCTATCTGCCACGAAGTGACTGGACAGGACACTATAATCTTCATTTACTGAATATTGAATTTTAGGCCAGCTTTTTCACTCTCCTCTTTCACTTTCTTCAGGCTCTTTAGTTACTTTTTGCTTTCTGCCATTGCCATTAGGGTGGTGTCATCTGCATATCTGAGGTTATTGCCATTTCTCCCAGCAGTCTTAATTCCATCCAGCTTGAGCTTCATCCAGCCCAGCATTTCACATGATGTACTTTGCATATAAGTTGAATAAGCAGGGTGACAAAATACAGCCTTGACATACTCCTTTCCCAATTTTCAACCAGTCCGTTGTTCCATGTCCAGTTCTAACTGTTGCTTCTTGACCTGCATATAGGTTTCTCCAGACATTTTGCACCTTATTTTAAACCCTAATCTATATTATACAGATGGGCCATTCTGTACACACAGGCAAGGTGTAGTTTATATATATGTGACTCATGTGTTTTGTGTACAGGCAGGCCTCAAAGATATTTTGGATTTGGTCCAGACAACCTCAGTAATGTGACTATCACAAAATAAAGCAAGTTACATGAATTTTTTTTTCTCTGTTCAGAAAGATTTATGTTTATTCTATATTGTAGTCTACTAAGTGTACAATAGCATTATATATTAAAAAGATATACACAACTTAATTTCCAATAGTTTATTGCTAAAAGAATGCTAACCATCATTTGAGCCTTAAAACACACTGATCACAGATCCCAGAATAACACGTTTCATTAATAATGAAATGGTTTGAAATGTTGTAAGAATTATCAAAATGTGACACAGAGACATGAAGTTAACAAGTACTGTAGGAAAAATGGTGCCAATGTATTGCTTGACACAGTGTTGCCATAAATGTACAATTTGTGGGGAAAAAATGCATTCTCTGTGAAGCACAATAAAAACAGGTATGCCTACATATCTCGGTGTTCTCATACATAAATCAACCCACAACAGGACACAAGTGAGTACTCTATCTGTGAGGATGCATGGATGTTTCCATGTCATCAGCTCTACTGAAATTGATCCATCTTTGCAAACAGGAACATTTGTGGAGTTTGAGTAAATGGTCTGAGATATATAGAGGCACCTATAGGGCTGTTCCGGAGAAGGCGATGGCACGCCACTCCAGTACTCTTGCCTGGAAAATCCCATGGATGGAGGAGCCTGGTAGGCTGCAGTCTGTGGGGTCGCTAAGAGTCGGACACCACTGAGCAACTTCACTTTCACTTTTCACTTTCATGCATTGGAGAAGAAAATGGCAACCCACTCCAGTATTCTTGCCTGGAGAATCCCAGGAATGGGGGAACATGGTGGGCTGCCGTCTATGAGGTCACACAGAATTGGACACGACTGAGGTGACTAAGCAGCAGCATAGGGCTATTCATGACCATAGGACTATGAACTCCAAATTCCAGTGAGGAGAACTAACTAACTAAATAAATAAATGGAGGGCTTCCCTGGCAGTCCAGTGGCTATGATTCTGTGCTTCCACTGCAGGGAATGTGGGTTCAATCCCTGGTCGAACGACCAAGATCCCACATGTTGCATGGCCACAGGCACCCCAAAAGAAAAAGGCAACTCAAAGAAAACCTGGTTCTGGCTATTTCTGCAGTTCAGTCATCAAAACTATAGTCTGAATGACTTTTCTGGGTAAACAAAGGGTTTTAGCAATTGCCCATGGAGAGTATCACCAGTATCACTAACCTTACATCCTTCAATCTAAAGATACTTGGAGGGCTTCCCTGGTCTGGGAGAATCCCACATCCCACAAAGCAACTAAGCTCATGCACCACAACTATTGAGCCTGTGCTCTAGAACCTGGGAACCAAAACTACTGAGCCCACATGCCACATCTACTAAACCCTCACACCCTGTAGACCATGCTCTATAACAAGAGAAGACACCACGATGAGAAGCCAATGCACCATAAGTAGAGCACTCTCCACTCACCACAACTAGAAGTCTCCACTCATTGCCTGAGCAAATGTCTTTTAATTTCATGGCTGCCATCACTGACCACAGTGATTCTGGAGCCCAGGAAAATAAAGTCTGTCACTTTCCATTGTTTCCCCATCTATCTGCCTCGAAGTGACTGGACCAGATACTATGATCTTCATTTATTGAATGTTGAATTTTAAGCCAGCTTTTTCACTCTTCTCTTTCACTTTCATCAAAAGGCTCGTTAGTTCCTCTTTGCTTTCTGCCCGAGCAGCAACAGAGACCCAGCACAGCCAAAAATAAATAAATAAATAAATTATAAAGACACTTGGAGAAAATCTTATTTTATTTGCTTTACAATGGCTCCTTTCTGTTTTGCCAACCAGGTTGGATGATGACACCAACTTGTTAGACACTTGCACCTGGATCTCTCTTCACACATCAAACTCAACATAATCAACATCCAATGCCCCACACAAAACAACCCCTTCCTTCGTCTTTCCCACTTTACTCTCACGATTTCCTTCCTAGGCTCAGGGGCTGAACTGTCCACCTTACTTCCCTGAGTAAAGCACGGTGCCAAGCCCTGAAGACTACTCTTGCAGTGTTTCATGACTCAGTTCTTCATTTTAAGGTCCACAGTCAGCACCAGAGTGCCAGGTTGCATCACCTTTTAAAAAACAAGCTAAAACAAACTCTTTCCTTAAAAATAAACAGTGCAAATGAATTTGAAAAGTAAATACTAGCTAGCCTCAACACTCTGAAAAAAACATTTTCAAGACGACATTTTTACTTTCTAGTCTACTCTATGTGTTCTTGAAGGCACAAGTTCACATATATAAACAAAATAGGATTAATACGAACATACTGTTACATTTTTTCATTTAGTACTTCATAAGAACATTTATTTTAATAACTACAAAATATTACAATATATGTGATCATTTACCAAACCCTCTATGGCTGGATATTTAGGCAATCTCCAATAATTTACTATTATATATAACTCTGTTAAATATCCTTGAAGCTAAATCTTGTTTTTGCAAACAACCTTAATCATTTCCTTCAGATAAACTCTCAGACGTGGAACCGCTGAGAATCAAACATGAACATTTTCAGAGGAAGCCGTTAAGCTATTAACCTACCCTCCAGAAATACGATACCATTTTCTACTCCCACTCGATTCCCTGCACATTCACAAACCTGGATGTTCAGAGCTTTGTTTTAATTGACATATGTTTGATCCCAAAAAGTGGAATCACTTTCCCAAGACATTTTGTTGGAGGCACAACAGCTCCGGGCTCCCTGCCTCCCGCATCTGCCTACTGTGGTCCTCATGCTCTCACTTCTCGGATTAAACTCCCAACAGTCGGCTCTGTGCCCATCATTCCATCCCAGGATGTCTCTTCTACACAACCGTCCCAACTGACGCACATGTCCACAAGTCAGCTTCCTTGGGGTCACTCAGTACTTTTCAGGTTTGAGTATGAAAGTGTCTGCTGCACACCTGGTAGCTGATTTTCTGAAATGCTCTGCAGGTGCCTAGTTCTTCACTCACTGGATCAGGACATCATGTTTTTGCTTATGTTGACCCCAACTCCTAAAGAACTTTCACATGCATTTCTACTGAATGCATTTTCATCTGCTGGAACCCTAACCACACATCACTAAGTCTCTCTCACATGCCTGAATCCTTGGAAATGCTCCCCCTGTCCCCTCATGTGGGCTTGTCCCAATCCTAACAGATGTTATGTCATTAAATAAAAAAAAAAAAAAAAGATATTATTTTTGTAAAAACCTCTATAAAAATTATGACCTCTTTCTAGCTTACAAAGTTAATATAGTCATTTTCTTGTTTCTTTGGATGAACTGTACATATTGACAGCAGAATCTGTATTGGATTTGACTGTCTTTATTTGTATTACCTGTGGTGTCCTGAGAAAAAGAAGCTTCCATGGGGAACTTAGATTTTAACTCAGGCCAGACAAATTTATGGAAAATCTATTACCATATTATTTAGATATATGATAAACCATACAGAGAAAGACACAACCGATGGACCCTACAGCTATAGATACAACTTCAAATGGCCAGCACCTATTTTCTCATGGGACAGACAACTTTTGCAATATAAGTGGTTATGGTCATTTTACACCTAATGAAAATGATGGCCATCTTTATCCAAGCAATTACTCTGATCCCCATACTGGGTGCTTTACATGTCTTATCTTGTTAAGTCGTACAACAACCCTACAGGCTACATCCTATCACTTCCATTTTGCAAAAGAAAAGATTGAGGCTTAGTTAGATGAATTAGTCTGCCTGAAATATGAGAGCCCATCAGTCACAGGATGGGACTCAAATCCACATCCTCGGGCTCTTTTCTCCATCTGCTGATGGCCTCCTTATCACCTGGATGGCCTGGCACCTTATCATGTCCCTCTGTGAAGCTAGAACAGAGAAAGTGGGAAGGAGTGTAGCTGCAATTAAATGTACAGGCTTAACATAGAGATCCTATGACCAGAGAGTTAAAGCATGAAGTGAATACAGGGATGTACATGGTGAGTCTAATAAAGAGTGTGCCTCCAGGAGCCTTGTCCCCCCTGCGCTGCCCTCAGCCTGGCTGCTTCCCACACTGCTTCACTATGAAGATGGCTGTCTGGGTGCCACATCCAGGTAGGATGAGATCTGCTGAGAGGTGAGATGCTGTCCTGCCTGGCACCTTGGATGACTGAGGGAAACCTTTCTGAGAGGAACCCATAACCTCCTTCAAGTCCCTCAAGGTTCCTTGGGCCGCCTGGAATGATTCCTGAAGAGAGAATACCTCAGATCAGTCAAATTCACCCAAGTCTTAGAGCAAAGCTGGGCTCTGCTATGAGACTTCCCTGGTGGTCCACTGGTTAAAGCTCCTGACTTCCAATGTTCAGTCCCTGGTTGGGGGACTGAGGCCCCACATGCTGCTCTTGTGGCCAATAAACAAATAATTTAAACAACAACAACAAACTGGTCTCTGCCATCCTGGGAGGGGGAAGTGGTATTACAGGCAGTAAATCTGCCTGCCTCCATGTTCTGGATTCAGAAGCAAGAGATAGAAGATTGAGACATACGGTAAGCTGAAGGTGAGCCCCTGTGCATCTTTCTTGGAGAGAAAATGGCAAATGAGGTACATTGCTGTTCTCCATCATAAATCTCTACAAGAGGCACTTATCATCGCCTGTGAGCAGCTGTCAGTGGGCTTTTAATGACTCATTTGAATAGATGCCCATCACTTTGCTAGAATCTATTTCTGTTCAAATGAAAATAAAGAGAGGTTAATTAACAGGAAAAAAAAAATGAGTGTGCCTGAGGTCAGGTGTGCCGGCTGTCGGCAGGAAGAACTGACACCCACAGCTGGGCTGACAGAGAAACCTGCAGCTGAGTGGGGCACATGGTACCTGGGGAACAGACCAGAGAGACCTCGTGCCCTGCTTGGGGCAGGAAGACTCATTTTTTATCCCATTAGGTGGTGAAAGAACTGCATACACTGCTACACTCAGCTCTTTCTGACTCCAGGTCCAGGCAGGGCTGAGCCTGTGGGAAATCCCTTCAGTCCCTGCAGTAGGTTGGTGGGGAAGTTGGGAGCAGGATGAAAACTGCCTGTGATGACGACAGACTCCACTGAAAAGATGCAAATAAATGCAGTAGAATCACACAGAATTAGATTATATTGTAAAGGCCCAACTCATAGAATATAAAAGTAAGTAAATCTGTAGGGTTAGGTGGCAGAGATTTTTCTAGAGCCTCCTGCTCAGTCACAATAGGGGTTTGGGTGATTCATGAGCTCAGTCTCAAACTGTCTAAGGATATTTCTTGGAAATCACTAGCTATCAGTCATCAAAAACTGTCTTTGGGAGAAAAAGTAATTTACTAGAAGGTCCTATTTAAATGCAATGCTGAGAAAGTGAGCTGAATGGGCCTGAGACTCTGCATTTCTAAGAAGCTCCAGGAGATGCAGGTGCTACTGACCCTGGCACCAGAGTCTAAATCACAAGGAATTAGGAAGTTGGCAGGGGAAGGGGGACAAGCTGAGAATGAAGGGAGGGGTTTCTAGGAAAATATTATGTTAAAAAGGAGAAAAATATTTTTTGCACATTATACCAAGGTCTCATAAGCATCTGTAAAAATGTATTATCCAAGTAATAGCTGTGAGCAAAAACAAACAAAATTAGTCTACCTCTAGAGCTGAAAAATGCTTTAATATGGCCCAGGACTCTCTAAAATCATCAAATCAACCACAAAAATCATCTAAATAAAAAATGTAGCCCATGTTCAGAAAACCAGGAAACCTAAGGTACTATTTACCTCAGTTTTTTTTTTTTTTTTTTAAATTTTTGGCTGAGCTGGGTCATGATTGCTGTGTTCAGTTCAGTTCAGTTCAGTCGCTCAGTTGTGTCCGACTCTTTGCGATCCCATGAATCGGAGCATGCCAGGCCTCCCTGTCCATCACCAACTCCTGGAGTTCACTCAGACTCATGTCCATCGAGTCAGTGATGCCATCCAGCCATCTCATCCTCTGTCGTCCCCTTCTCCTCCTGCCCCCAATCCCTCCCAGCATCAGAGTGTTTTCCAATGAGTCAACTCTTTCCATGAGGTGGCCAAAGTACTGGAGTTTCAGCTTTAGCATCATTCCCTCCAAAGCAATCCCAGGGCTGATCTCCTTCAAATGGACTGGTTGGATCTCCTTGCAGTCCAAGGGACTCTCAAGAGTCTTCTCCAACACCACAGTTCAAAAGCATCAATTCTTCTGTGCTCAGCCTTCTTCACAGTCCAACTTTCACATCCATACATGACCACAGGAAAAACCATAGCCTTGACTAGATGGACCTTTGTTGGCAAAGTAATGTCTCTGCTTTTGAATATGCTGTCTAGGTTGGACATAACTTTTCTTCCAAGGAGTAAGTGTCTTTTAATTTCACAGCTGCAGTCACCATCTGCAGTGATTTTGGAACCCAAAAAAATAAAGTCTGACACTGTTTCCACTGTTTCCCTATCTGTTTCCCATGAAGTGATGGGGCCAGATGCCATGATCTTCATTTTCTGAATGTTGAGCTTTAAGCCAACTTTTTCACTCTCCACTTTCACTTTCATCAAGAGGCTTTTTAGTTCCTCTTTCTGCCATAAGGGTGGTATCATCTGCATATCTGAGGTTATTGATATTTCTCCCAGCAATCTTGATTCCAGATTGTGCTTCTTCCAGCTCAGCGTTTCTCATGATGTACTCTGCATATAAGTTAAATAAGCAGGGTGACAATATACAGCCTTGCCATACTCCTTTTCCTATTTGGAACCAGTCTGTTGTTCCATGTCCGGTTCTAACTGTTGCTTCCTGACCTGCATACAGATTTCTCAAGAGGCAGGTCAGGTGGTCTGGTATTCCCATCTCTTACAGAATTTTCCACAGTTTATTGTGATCCAGGCTGTCTCTAGTTGTGATGAGTGCGGGCTATGCCTTGTTGCAGTGCACGGGCTTCTCACTCCTTTTGTTACTGAGCACAAGCTTGAGTAGTTGTGGCATGCAGGCTCAGTAGTTGTGCCGCATGGACTTACTTGCTCTTCGGCATGTGGAATCTTCTCAGACTAGGGATTGAACCAGTGTTCCCTGCACTGGCAGGTGAATTCTTCTCCACTGCAAAACGAGGGAAGTCTTGGTTCTTTATTTTCACTTGCTATTTCTTCTATGGATTAAAATCCTGCATAGTACCTACTACACTTTCCTATTGGCCGTAACTTCCAGGAATCCTGACAGCAGAAGGAATGAGGAAAACAGAATAAAGCCTCCCTTCTGCTAGGCTGGTTCACTCACATGTCCCACAGCAGCCTCCCTTAATCAAATCCAACACCAAACGTGTCTCCTGGAGTGACGGGGGTGGGGACCATAAGCAGAAGAGGAATAGGTAGGATGTACACACGTGAAGTGAAATGGCTTCATAAACATGCTGCCCAGGTATCATCTCCCCACACAGAAATAAAGCTAATGGCGATACTGTGTCAAGTTGCTAGTCATTAATTCAGTCTCCAAATTTAATTTGCCTGAAACATTTTAGAATATCAATAATCCTATGATTTTCAGGTATTAAGAAGGAAGAATAAAGAATCTGTTATGTTCCTAAGTTGTGTTACAGAGTTTCTTAGATAATTCATATTCTATGCCTTTGGGGAAAATTTAAGACAAGTGCAAGTTAACAGAATTACATTTACAATGGAAAATCTGACAGACACATTGTCTGACAGTAAATAACCATTGCCTTGAGTGCTCTAGGGGACAGGATTATATCAAGAGCTGTGGTTAATGTTTTCCTGACACACCAGTTCACCTTATTTCTGACCTACACTGGAACTGGAAGTAATTAAGACCAGCTTTTGCCCTGTGACTAACTGAAGCTGCTCTCTGGGTAGCATTTGGGGATTAAGTTGAATATTTATTTTTTTTCATTTTTATGTTACAAGGGTATTATTCACTAAATTACAGCTACGGTCCACTAGATGGGTCTGTGGTGCTGAGAGTTTTAAAGAACAGTTCTTTCTGTTATTCAGAGTTGTTTTGTGTATGTATGTGTGTGTTGGTTACTGGCTGCTCACACCTGTCTGCTACTCACCTTTGAAACCAGCAGTCCCTAAGCACCCTCTCTGTGCCCTGCAGAATGCCACTTTCTGGGGGAAAAAAGATGAAAACAAGATGCTCCCTGATTTTAAAAAACCTCAAGGTACTTACTGTGAAATACAGATTCCAAATTATAAAGCATGCTATAGGTGGTAGCTTTTATTTTCATTATAGTAAAATTCACATAACATAAAATTTAACTGCATAACCATTTTTTAGTGGACAGTTTGGTGTTCAGTATATTCACATTGTTGTACAGCCAAGCTCGAGAAATTTTTTGCCTGCTAAAACTGAAATTCTATACCCATTAAACAAACAACTTTCCATTTCCCATCCACCAGTCCCTGGAGATCACCATCCTACTTCCTGTCTCCTTGAATTTGACTACTCTAGGAATCTCACATAAGTGGAATCAGAGTATTCATTCCCTTTGTGTCTGGCTTATATCATTTGGAAAGATATCATGAAGGTTTATCCATAGGTCAGAATTTTCTTCCTTTTTAAAACTGAAGAATATTTCATTGTAAGGATTTAGTTCCTTCCAACTTTTGGCTACTGTGGAAACAGTGTACCATAATTTCTATCTTAAAAGAAAAGATAAGACACTAACGAAGAATTGAGGGTCTCAAAGATTTGTTAGATCAACTCAGAAAATGAGGAGACGTTCACCAGCCAGATGATGGAGGGAACAGGTCTCTGAGGTAGAGGCGCAGCGTGCACGCTGAAAACCGGGAGTGCACGGTGCTTTGGGAGAACCTATACACGACCTGATTGCAGGGGTGTGCATAAGTCAGGAGACATACTGGCTTCAGAGGGAGATGGGGAAGAACTTCCTACCACCTTGTCTGTTCTGGTTTAGTCTCTTCAAGACTCTGTCGGGCCCAGCTGAAAGCCTCAAGCTTAACGAGAAAGGAACATCACCAGCAGACATGGACAATGGCAGGTCTAGGTCACAGCCTCTCTGCCATCTCCCATGTGGATCTTCCCTGCTCCCTTCAAGGTGCTTTTGACTTTGAGCAAGTCCCCAGGCCCTGCCTCCGTCTGAGGCCCTGGTTCCTCACCCCTGACTGGGTCATGATTCAGGCTCTTCTCTTCCCGACAGCCCCTACTGGACTAGGCTTAGGGCTGTGGTCTGGTTCCGGCAGCAACTCACCCAGGCCAGTAAGGATCAGTTATGTGCTAAAGAAAGAAGCAGTCTGTGGGTGGGAGGGCAGGGGCATGGCAGCTCAGTGTGGGTGAGTAGAGGACAAGTCCACAGCAAAAACCCAGGGACAGAGGAGCAGGCTACACCAGAGGGCACCGTGGGAGGAAAAGAAGAAACACAAAGAAGAAAAGATGGGGAACATTGCTGGTGGTCCAGTGGCTAAGAACCTGTGTCCCGAACCAGGGGGCCTGGGTTCCATTCCTGATCAGGGGAACTATTAACAGATCCTACATGCTGCAACTAAGAGTGTGCATGCCACAGTGAAGATCAAAGATCCTATGTGCCACAACTAAGACCAGCACAGCCAAATAAATAAATAAAAATATATTAAAAAATAAAGGATGGAAAGGAATGAAATACTGGAGAGTTAGGAACAGGGAGCCAGGGCAGACTACACAGTCTTTGTTATGAATAATTAGGTGTCGCATATTGTGCCCTGGGTCAGGTTAAGATCAAGGCCTGGAGCCCATGACCCATCAACCACCAGGAAGGAGCTGGTGACACAGGGAAAAAAAATGCTGATATCCCCATTCCATGGTCAGTTTCCAAGAAAGATTCAGGGACAGTGTCACTGATCTAATCTGCATCCATTAGGAACAAAGAGTCCCCTGTACACAGACAAGGAAGCGAAGACCAGAAGTGGTGCTAAAACTTTAGCTGGATTTTAGAGAGGCAAATGGCTTAAACTAACCTTTTCTCTTGCGCCAGTGGGCATTCCCACGTTCTTCAATACCAGAGGCCCATCCAAGCTGTACCTGAAGTTCATATTATTAGAGTAAATCTCTCCTCTCTCGGGCCAGGATGGAGGTGGACGATATTCATATTCCCAGGGTGCTTCTTTCTCAAGGTCTGTATATTCAATCCCCCTTTCTACTGAAATCATCTGAAACACATATGACATCACATGAGTTAGTGTCAGGGGGTCTTATTTATGGATGATCAGAGACTGTAAGTAAAACCTTCTGCTTTCCTATGGTTTAGAACATCCTGGGCTCAGAATCCATAAAGGACAGAAGTAGGAGTCTGATGAGGCCTTGGATGATTTGCAAACTTGTTCATCATCCTCAATACTTTTACTTATGACTATTCCCTTCAACTTTATATTAAAACTAAAAGCATTACAGAAATGAATGGTAAAATTTTATTTATCCACCTTTCACATCTGAAGAAAAAAACGAGAATTTTTTCAAAGAAAAGAATACTTATGGACACCAATCAGTATGTGTGGCTACAGAAGGGTCACATGTTACAGATGAGCAGAACTGGACAGTCATCAAGACTCATTTTAATAATTAGTCACTGTCTACTCTTTTAGAAGGCTGACATGGAAAGACTTTGTTTTTCTCCCTTTAGGAAAAATTCAAAATGTATAATTTACATAACCCCACACCTTTGAGAGCACACTCTGAGAGGGAGCCTATCCTACCAGGAAGAAGGGCTGCCAGGAAATTCAGGTGTTCAACACATACAAGAATAAATGCTAAAATGCAGGGAGGGGTGCAGGAGCATATTAATTAAATAAACCTCAAAATACTGGATTCTTTTCTTTTACCAAAAATGAGGAATTACCCATTAATAAACAAAGGTAAACAAGCTGCTAAGTTAATAAACAATTAGCCTATATTCTCTCCAGAATTTCAGGACCTTTCTCTTTTGAGACATTTACTGCATTTGAAGTCAGTCTGTGATGAATATAAAACTTTCTGACATGGTATACATAAGTCTGAGAAAGATGTATATATTTAATTTTACATTAACTTCAAGCAGATGGAGGAGAATACAAAAAAAAAAACTTTGTTAACTATAATGCAAAAATAATAGTTTTACTATTTTACATAAGAATTGCTTTTATGCCATTTAACAGCAAGGAGACTTGAAAAGGCTAAGAACAGAAAGATAAACATCACCATGTTCTCAACTTCGGCACTTTGCCTGATGCACCACGGGAACATCCCCGTGAGTGTGAGCGTGAGAGACAGGACCAGGCCAACCTGCCCAGGAGTCAAAGCTAAATGAGGAAGAAGAGAAATAAGGTCAGTCTACTTCTCAACCCCTCACACAGCTCCTTCTGTCTCTTTACAATGAAGACTCTTTTATTTTTATGATTTTTACTGCAGAGTGACTGAACTGAACTGAATAGTTGATTTACAAAGTTGTATTAGTTTCAGGTGTACAGTAAAGTGAAATAGCCATATATATACATATAATCTATTCTTTTTATTTTCCCATATATATCATTACAGAGTATTAATTAGAGTTCCCTGTGTTATACTGTAGGTCCTTTTTAGTTATCTATTGTATATAGTAGTGAGAGGATTCCTTTATAATATTTGATTCATTTACATGTAATGATAGTATTACTTATAATATTACTTCTGCTGATTGAGACCATAGAACAGTTAAAAAAATAAATAAGAAAAACCCACATGAGGGACTTCCTGGGTGGTCCAATAGCTAAGATTCCAAACTTCCAATGCAGGGAGCCTGGGTTTGATCCCTGGTCAGGAAACTAGACTGCACTTTCCACAACTAAGACTTCACACACTGCAACTAAAGTCCTGCCTGTCTCCCCTGAGACTGAAGATCCCCTGTGCCCCAACTAAGACCCAGGTCAGCCAAACGAAGGAATAATGTTTTTAAATATTATGAATTTAGAAAGAATTAACAAAGTTGTTGCTGCTGTTCACTCACTAAGTCATGTCTGACTCTTTGCGACACTATGGATTACAGCACACCAGGCTTCCCTGTCCTTCATTATCTTCCGGAGTTTGTTCAAACTCATGTTCATTGAGTTGGTGATGCTATCGAACCATCTCATCCTCTGCTGCCCTCTTCTCCTTTTACCTTCAATCTTTCCCAGCATCAGGGTCTTTTCCAATGAGTCAGCATTTTGCATCAGGTGGCCAAAATATCGGAGCTTCAGCTTCAATGAATATTCAGGATTGATTTCCTTTAGGATTGACTGCTTTGATCTCCTTACAGTCCAAAGGACTCTGAAGAGTCTCCTCTAGCATCACAGTTCAAAAGCATAAATTCTTCAGCCCTCAGCCTTCTTAAGGGCTTCCCTTATGGCTCAGCTGGTAAAGAATCTGCCTGCGGGAGACCTGGGTTTGATCCCTGTGTTGGGAAGATCTCCTGGAGAAGAGAATGACTGCCTACTCCAGTATTGTGGTCTGGAGAATTCCATGGACTGTATAGTTCATGGGGTTGCCAAAAGTCAGACATGACTGAGCCACTTTCACTTCACAGCCTTCTTAATGGCCCAACTCTTACAGTCTTACATGACTACTGGAAAAATCATAGCTTTGACTACATGGACTTCTGTTGGCAACATGATGTATCTGCTTTTGAATATTCTGTCTAGGTTTGTCATAGCTTTCCTTCCAAGAAGCAAACATCTTTTAATTTTATAGCTGTAGTCACTGTTCAAAGTGATTTTGGGAAACCAAGAAAATAAAATCTGTCACTGCTTCCACTTTTTCCCATATATATGCCATGTAGTGATGGAACAGGATGCCATGATCATTGTATTTTAAATGTTGAATTTCAAGCCAGCTTTTTCACTCTCCTCTTTCATCTTCATCAAGAGATTCCTTAGTTCCTCTTCACTTTCTGCCATTGAAGTGATATCATCCGCATATCTGAGGTTGTTGATATTTCTCCTGGCAATCTTGATTCTAGCTTGTAAGTCATCCAGCCTGGCATTTTGCATGATGTACTCTGCATATACCTTAAATAAACAGTGACAATATACAGCCTTTTTGTATTCTTTTCCCAATATTGAACCAGTCTGCTGTTCCATGTTCAGTTCTAACTGCTGCTTCTTGACCTGCATACAGGTTTCTCAGGAGACAGGTAAGATGGTCTGGTATTCCTGTCTCTTGCAGAATTTTCCACAGATTTATGTGATCCATGCAGTCAAAGCCTTTCACATAGTCAGTGAAGCAGATGCCCTTCTGGAATTCCCTTGCTTTCTCTATGGTTGCATGAATGTTGGCAATTTGATCTCCATTTCCTCTGCCTTTTCTAAACCCAGCTTGTACATCTGGAAATTCCCATTTCACATACTGTTGAAGGATTTTGAACACAACCTTACTAGCATGCAAAATGAGTGCAATTGTATGGTAGTTTGAACATTCCTTGGCATGACCCTTCCATGGCATTGTAATGAAAACTGACCTTTTCCAGTCCTATGGCCACTGCTGAGTTTTCCAAATTTGCTGGCATATTGAGTGCCGCACTTCAACATCATCTCCTCTTAGGATTTTAAACAGCTCAACTGGAATTCCATTACCTTCACTAGCTTTGTTCATAGTAATGCTTTGATAAAATCCACTTGACTTCACACTCCAGGATGTCTGAGTCTAGTTATCCAGGTCATTAAGTTCGTTTTTGTACAGTTCTTCTGTGTATTCTTGTCACCTCTTCCTAATCTCTTCTGCTTCTCTTATCATTTCTGTCCTATGTCATATTAATCCCACCTGGATTAAGATACACTTGACAGTATTACATAGGTGAAGATCATGTCATTATTCAGATTTTTGTCCCTATGGCTTCAATTATCATTATGTAATTTCACTTTATACATCCAATGCAGCTGCAGTTGAAACCACAAAAACAAGGCAATGGGTTCTAAGAGGTAGTGTTTTTAAATCTAAAATATGACTCTCACAGCTCCATTATTAATGACTATGATTCAGTGTTATTACTATGGACTAGTTAAGGACACTGAATTCATGCCACATTCCAACAGCTGCTCATCTGGTACCCACACAGCAGTGAGGATACTGTTTTTGCAACAGAGAATCTTTCTCACCCCTATATACCAGAACCCTACAACCAAGAGATTCAAGTAGACTTAAAGCTAAAACCTAAAACCTAAGCTGTACAAAAAGCTTAATAGTAAACTTGATTCTCTCCTCCTAACTACAGGACACTACCTGGAATGTCCAGAAGATCAGTTTGCTACAGTTGTATAGACCTTCAAACCATTCAAGAAAAATAAAAAGATAAAAGATCTCAACAAAGACCTACTGCAAATAAATAAACTACTCAAAGCAATCTATAGATTCAGTGAAATTCCTATTAAATTACCAATGGCATTTTTCACAGAATTAGAACAAAATATTTTATATTTTGTATGGAAACACAAAATACCATGAATAGCCAATGCAGTTTTGAAATAAACAAAGAAGAAAAATGAAGCTGGAGGAATCAGGCTCCCTGTCTTTAAACTATACTACACAGCTACAGTAATTGAAACAGTATGCTACTGGCACCAAAACCAGAAATATAGATCAATGGAACCAGATAGAAAGTCCAGAGACAAACCTATTCACCTATGGTCACCTATGGCAAAGGAAGCAAGAATATACAATGGAGAAAAGACAGTCTCTTCAATAAGTGTTGCTAGGAAAACTGGACAGCTACTTGTAAAAGAATAAAATCAGAACACTCCCTAACCCCATACTCAAAAATAAATTCAAAATAGATTCTAGACATAAATATAAGAACAGACACTACAAAACTCTTATATGAAAACATAGAGAGAACTCTCTCTGACATAAACTACAGTAAGCTCTTTATTGATCCACCACTAGGACAATGAAAATAAAATAAAACATAAACATTTGGGACCTAATAAAGCTTAAAAGCTTTTGCATGCAAAGAAAACCATAAAAATACCAAAAAAGACAACCTGCAGAATGAGGGGAAATATTTGCAAATGAAGTGACTGACAAGGGATTAAACTCCAAAAGAATACAGTTCATGCAGTTCAATATCAAAAATAAATAAATAAATAAACAACCCAATCAAAAAAATGGGCAGAAGATTAAGACAGACAGTCTCCAAAGAAGACATACAGATGGCCTAAAAGCACATGAATGATGATAAAATCTCTAATTATTACAGAAATGCATATCAAAACTACAGTGAGGTTTCACCTCACACCAGTCAGTATGACCATCATCAAAAAGTCTACAAACAATAAATACTGGATAGGATGTGGAGAAAAAGGCACCCTCCAACACTGTTGGTGGGAAGGTAAACTGGTACAGACACCATGGAGAACAATGTGGAGGTTCCTTTAGAAACCTAAAAATAGAGCTACCATATGATCCAGCAATCCCAGTCCTGGGTATATATCCAGAGAAAACCATAATTCCAAAAGATTCATGCACCCTAATGTTCACTGAAGCACTATTTACAGTAGCCAGGACATGGAAGAAACCTCAATGTCCATCAACAAGCAATGGATATGGAAGAAGCGGTACCATACATACAATGGAATATTACCCAGCCATAAAAAGGGCAAAATAATGCCATTTACAGCAACATGGCTGGACCTAGAGACTTTAGTACTGAGTGAAGTAAGTCAGACAGAGAAAGATAGAGTATGATGTCACTTATATATGGAATCTAAAAAACGGCTTCAAATGAACTTATCTACAAAACAGAAGTAGAGTTACAGGTGTAGAAAATAAACTTATGGTTACCATGAGAAAGGGAGGGGTGGGATAAATTGGAAGACTGGGATTGACACATGCATACTACTATATGTAAAAGATTAAAATAGATAACTAATAAGAAACTACTGTAAAGTACAGGGAACTCTTTAATGACATATATGGGAAAAGAATATAAAAAAGAGTGGCTATATTTTATGTGCAGCAGATTCACTTTGCTGTACATCTGAAACCAAGACAACAGTGTAAATCAACCATACCCCAATAAAACTTAAAAATGAAAGAATGGACTAAATGAGCCAAAGCAGGAGCCCAAGGCACCACAGGTCTGCTGGAGCAGGCATGTTCATACCTGGTCTTTGCTCCTAAAGATTCCGAAAGCCAAAGACA
Source organism: Bos taurus (assembly GCF_002263795.3). Lineage (NCBI taxonomy): Eukaryota > Metazoa > Chordata > Mammalia > Artiodactyla > Bovidae > Bos > Bos taurus. Next base: position 406,633 of record NW_020190994.1, on the reverse strand, counting down.
GACATTCTTTTCTAAAGGACAATGTATGTGAAGTATCTATTAAAATGCAAATTACTAAAAAAATGATACATGCACCCCAATGTTCATGGCGTACAGAAAAAGAATCTTTAAAAAAGTGGAGATATGTATAATAGATTCACTTGCCTATACACCTGAAGCTAACACATTGTAAATCAACCAAATGCCAATCAATTTTTTTTTAAAAAGAGATCTCAACAAGAACCTATTGTAAATAAATAAATAAATAGGAAAAAAGATAAAAGTTCTCATCAAGACACAAATGACTTCACATGGACCAAACTGAGGAGTCATATGCAGCAAACACTTTAATACAATTCATTAGAACCAAAGAGTATATATTAGACATGATGACAAGAATTTAAAAACTACAAACAAAGCTGTAAACTGTAAACAAACCACAAATGTCCACATCTGTACTTACTTTCTACCAGAATCAGGGCCCCAAAGGCAACAACAGTGACAAAGATGGCACAGATGACATCCAGATACACAGCGAGCCATCGGGACGTCGTCAAAAGCAGGAACCAAGCCTCTGGATTTGTGAATCATTAAGCATAATACATAAACAGAAAAACCATGTTAGCTGCTTCTCATAAGGGAGAGCATTTTCTCAGTGAGCTACAGAAGATTTTACACAAGGTAGAATAGCAAAGTTACACACCCAAGAATCCTGGAAATTCCAGAAAACTAGGCTCCAACACAAGACAACACGTGGGTCACAGAGGATCAGTCCAGGAAGCAAGGCTTGAGAACTTGAACCCACAGGTTATCAACAGAAATACGATCATAAGAGAGGAGGCAGTAAATCCTCTCATTGGTGTGTTCCCTGCAGTGCTGGGTCTCAGCATGAAGATCATCCTCTCACAGGGCGGACTGCTCCCAGCTCTCTGACAGCTGAGAGCACAGCTCACACTGTTTCCAGCACCTTCTGCCCTCACTACAGGGCACTGCGATGTTTATTCTTAAGGGCCAGGGTCTACATGACCATCAGCTAACAGGATCTGCATGTGACTTTCAAAATGCCATTTTATCTTCAAAATAAAGTAACGATTGGAAGTTTGACCAGGATTTCATAGACTTAGAGGAAATTCTGAATTTTCTACCTAGGAAAAACAATTTCACCGATACAAAGTATGATCAAGTGGGTTGCAAATCAGGAAATTATTTTTGTCCATCATGTCTGCTACCCTCCATGCTCTGAAAGAGTTGGCAAACCACTCTGGGGGCCAAGAACAGGGACCACCTGGTTCTGAAAAGAAAGTTTTATTGGAACACAGCCATTGGCTAATGTATTATCTTTGCCTGTCTTTCTGCTACAACAGCAAAGGTGAGTGTTGCAACACAGACAGCACACAAAGCCTACAATATTCCCTAACTGGATCTTTGCAAAAAAGAAAAGTTTGCTGACTCCTGACCTAAAGAGACAGAAATCCATATGGCACCGTGATGGAAGGACCATGCAAGCCAGTCAGGGGAGAAAAGCAGGGCTGTGAGGGGGGAAGGGGGAGCACAGAGGGGATGATGAGAGGAAGGGGTGGGGGAGGCAGGTGGGCAGAGAGGCAGCATGGAGAGAGATGCTGGCCAGCAAGACTACCTGAGAGGGAGTTCAGGCCTCAGAAGGCAGCACACCCCATCTTGAAATTATTTCCAGAAATTTACAGACCTGAGTGCAAATCCTGGTATGCATCAAACAGCTCCTGAAACTTCTGTTCAGCTTTGTATGCCCGGATGGTCCAGAGTCCCCGGAGAGAAGATGCTAAGTGGGAAAACACTGGGCTCCGAGCTGGGGAAGCAGAGACAGACACACGACAGAGAAAGTCAGGGAGGCTGGATGCGAGGAAACCAACTGCCTCCCGGCCTCTGTGGTCACATGTCCTGCTAAAGGGAATCCTCCATGTGACCCTAAACTCCTGCTCACACCAAGCTTCACTTCAATGACCTGGGAATGAGAGATTCTCTTTGAAACGATCTTTGACCAAATTCAAAATCACAGCTAGATTTAGATAAAGAAATTCTTGTTCTTTCACCAAGATCCTCTCAAACATGACTCCCTCCAAATTCTTCTGGCATCTCACCAGGTGGAAATTGTTCACAATTTTTAAAAAATATACTGAAGAATATTTGATTTACAATAATGTGTTAGTTTCAGGTATATAGTATAGTCATTCAGTTATTAGTTTTTTTTTTCCTGATTATGTTCCATTACAGGTTATTATAAGATACTGAATAAAATTCCCTGTGCTTTACAGTAAATCTTTGTTGCTTATTTATTTGACATATCAATAGTAGTGTGTCTGTTAACCCCATACTTCTAATTTGTTCTTCCCTCCCTCCCAATCCCCTCTGGTAACTGTAAATTTGTTTGTTTTCTATGTCTCTATTTATATTTTGTATACAGATTCATTTGTATTACTTTTAGATTCCATTTATAAGTGATATCATATTTGTCTTTCTCTGACTTACTTTCAGTTCAGTTCAGTTCAGTTCAGTCGCTCAGTGGTGTCCGACTCTTTGCGACCCCATGAATCACAGCACGCCAGGCCTCCCTGTCCATCACCAACACCCAGAATTCACTCAAACTCATGTCCATCGAGTCGGGATGCCATCCAGCCATCTCATCCTCTGTCGTCCCCTTCTCCTCCTGCCCCCAATCCCTCCCAGCATCAGGGTCTTTTCCAATGAGTCAACTCTTCACATGAGGTGGCCAAAGTATTGGAGTTTCAGCTTCAGCATCAGTCCTTCCAATGAACACCCAGGACTGACTTTACTAAGAATAATATTCTCTAAATCCATCCATGTTGCTGCAAATGGCAATATTTCATTCTTTTCCATGGGTGAGTAATTATTGTTCACTAATTTTTGAATCAGTAGCATTCTAAAATTTAATTCTCATTAGCATCCTCACCACCCTGAATTTTGATGAGCTATCTGTGTGTTGTTTCCACCTTAGATTAGTAACCTAAGGGCTGGGATTGAGTCAGTACATCCCCACAGTGGACCAGAGCCAGACATAGGAGAGGGGGAGATGAGAAAGGAGAGCGGACAGTCTGCCATCTCCCCCATCCTGGGCCTGTCCCTGCACCTGCACCAGGAGTCTCTGTGCAGGTCACAGAGCATCTGGTTCTGCACTGCCCTTGTGCCCACAAGACTCATACAACCAAGGATTCTTTGAACAGTCTTGACTTCCACTCTGGAAGCCTGATGGATGTTTTCATAACTGCTCTGCTGGATCTCTGAACTGTGACATCATCTAACACTTCCCCTTTGTACACTGTTTAGGCAAAGAGCTGAAAGTGATTCATGGAGCTTTTGATCATCCAGTAGTGTGCCTATGTTCTCATTCCAGCATCCACACTGCTCTCTCTTCACTCTACTGACTAACTTCTTAACTTCCTATAAATTTGCACTTATAAGAGCAACATAAACTCAGATTGAGCTCATGCTCCAAATAATAAAGGCGAGGGACTCTGTTCAGGCCTTTTCTTCAGCCCAGCAGGTGTCCCAACCACCTCCAGAACTCATCAGTCTGGACACCGGGTGTTCACAGGGATGACACAGGTGAATTCCGGGGCCCATCACCCTGTCAGGAGGATGCCGAGAGTCCAGCTCCAGAGAGCACAGAAAACTCACTAAAACCAGGCTCTCACTTCCTGAGCAAATGAGGTGACATCAACACTATTCATCATAGACAAGGCTTCTGAGCAGGAAGCAGATGTGGCTATTTACCCAGGGAGAGTCCTGGAGTGAACTCTCCAGCGTGGCCTCCCTCACCTGCTTCCCTGTCAGGAGATCAAAGCTGCAAGTGATTCTCTCCAGTGGGGATGGAGGGCGGGGTCGACTTTAGAAACCAGGTGTCATCTAAGCCTTGAATACCAGGGAACCAAAACCCCATCACCGACCTCACCTCATGCCCAACAGTTACAGGCTGGGGGAATCTGGACCCATGAAAACCCATCCTGTTTCTTTCAAATTCCAGTTAGGGCTTAGCAGGATGCCAGGTGGAGAAGGTAATGGCAACCCACTCCATACTCTTGCCTGGAAAATCCCATGGATGGAGGAGCCTGGTAGGCTGCAGTCCATGGGGTCCCTAGGAGTTGGACACGACTGAGAAACTTCATTTTCACTTTTCACTTTCATGTATTGGAGAAGGAAATGGCAACCCACTCCAGTATTCTTGCCTGGAGAATCCCAGGCATGGGGGAGCATGGTGGGCTGCCGTCTATGGGGTCGCACAGAGTTGGACACGACTGAAGTGACTTAGCAGCAGCAGCAGCAGCAGGATGCCAGGATGAGTGAACTGGAGGGTCTTCAAAGAAATTAGCTAGTACAGGGGGAGAGGGGATGTCAAGGCTCTGGTGTTACCCAAAGTATCACTTTTCCCACAAGCACTGAGCTCACTATCCGAAGCAACTATGTCACAGTCATGGTGTCAGTCCGCAGTCACAGACACGTGTAACCCTACAGTTCACATGACTGATGCCTGTGTTTCTCTAAACCCTGAGGACACTTGGGGACACACCCCACCAGGACTACAGATCTTCCTGGGCAGGAGGACCTTGGGCTGACAGCGCTGCTACAGGTTATATTTCAAGCTATGTGAGACCTCTAGTTGTGAGTAAGTGTCTTGATTCCCTCATGTTCAAGGTTCCAGTGCCTTTGGTCATGGCCAGCAAGTACTTTACAAGCATTGATTCAAGAAATCCTCATGAGAACCCCAGAGACTGAGGGATTAAGAGCATCAGTGCCCAAGATTAACTATATTAACCCACCAAAGTGACAGACCTGGGTGTGAGACATAACTTTCTTAATCCCAAGGTTGTGCTTTTAATCACAACTGCAGTGTCTCAGAGGGAGAATAATCAGAGTTAAGGATGCCTGTGTGCAACAATGTGCAATTTTTCTCCAAACTTTGTTATTTATGTTCAGAAAATCTTATTTATGTTCAGAAATCAAATCTTACTCAGCTAACATCCAACAGCCTTCACCATTACTGCACATCTTATTAAGCAGCTGAGGTTGAACAAAGTTCCTGGTAATCTAGTATAAGAACTCCTTAAAACAGCAGACTCGATGATGATCTATGGTCCTAATACATCTGACACACGTGCTAACCCTCCCCTGGCAATGCTCGTAGCAGACATTGCTAGTTGATCCCAGCACTTTTTCAGACAGAATTTGGATAGGGCTTCATCATTCAGGCACTGCCAAATCAAAAAGCTGGTTAAAGAAAGGCAATCACATGGTACCCTGGTTTTATGTACTTATCCATGACTGACCACTGTTATGCTCACTTTTGCAAAAATGTGCCCCTAAAACCCTATTATAATTAGCTGCCAGTATGTCATTAAGATGAAAATGTCAACCTAAGCTTCCAGAAGAACTGATGCTTTTGAACTGCTGGTGTTGGAGAGGACTCTTGACAGTCCCTTGGACTGCAAGGAGATGCAATCAGTCCATCCTAAAGGAAATCAGTCCTGAATATTCATTGGAAGGACTGATGTTGAAGCTGAAACTCCAATACTTTGGCCACCTGATGCAAAGAGCTGACTCATTTGAAAAGACCCTGATGCTGGGAAAGATTGAAGGTGGGAGGAGAAGGGGACGACAGAGGCTGAGATGGTTGGATGGCATCACTGACTCAATGGACATGAGTTTGAGTAAACTCTGGGAGTTGGTGATGGACAGGGAAGCCTGGCGTGCTGCAGTCCATGGGGTTGCAAAGAGTCAGACATGACTGTGTGACAAACTGAACTGAACTGAAGCTTCCAGAGGCAGTTAGGCAGTAGGATATGAAAAGAAACCTCAGGACATTAGTAGTCCTTCAGAGCACAAGGATGAAGCAGGCTTATGCCTTCTGGTCACAGCAGTCAGGTGTCCTTCATTTGGCTGGTGGCTCCAGCAGGGACCTTAAGATATACTCTTACTCCTTCAGTTGCTCAATTGTGTCTGACTCTTTCTGACCCCATGGACTGTAGCAGGCTCCTCTGTCCATGGGATTATCCAGGCAAGAATACTGGACTGTTTGCCATTTCCTCTTCCAGGAAATCTTCCCAACCTAGGGACTGAACCCATTTCTCCTGTGTCACCTGCATTGGCAGGCAGATTCCTTTATCACTGAGCCACTTGGGAAGCCCTAAAACATATGATCAGTTAGTATTTAGAAAAAACAGTGGTGTCATTGTTTAGATGACCCACCACCTAGAGAGAACATAGACAGTTCTAATCAGCTGGCCACCACATGTGGTTATCAGGGGTGTGGAGGAGGGGATATCTGGATTGAATTTAGGGTCTAACTTTTTGCAGCCTACTAGGATGCAGGAAAATCCAAATATTCCACAGAGATGATGCCAAAGTTCTCAGACTCTTGAGCTTAAATACTGAGAAAATCCTGTATTGCTTTTTAAAAAAGCCTTAGTAGGAGCCCTTCTCTCCACTTTCATATGGATGGGAAATGGCCCTTCCTCAGGCAAAAATCTCTGTCAAGTGTTCCTTCTGGAAGAACCCCTCATTGATTATACCAGAGAGATGGTTTTCAGCAAGACTCTTGAATGACCCCATTTCATGGGCAGCCTCAAACCATAAGATGTCTAAAGTCTTGTCTACGCAGAAGATTGGATGGAGCTCATCTCTTCCTCTTCTGCATTCCCAGGTTATACCATCAACCAAGTCACATCAGCAGAACGCCACACACACCTGGACTCTACTGCTCCCCATCCATCCAAACACCTCACAAAACTGGACCTTACAAAAGTTTAGCTGTTTCTCTTGATGACTGAAAAATTTTTTCTATAGCTTTTATGAAACTGATGATCACTATCCTTTTTGCAATTAATTAGAATAAATATCTCAGAGAAGGTAATGGCAACCCACACCAGTACTCTTGCCTGGACAATTCCATGGATGGAGGAGCCTGGTAGGCTGTGGTCCACGGGGTCATGAAGAGTCAGACACGACTGAGCGACTTCACTTTCACTTTTCACTTTCCTGCATTGGAGAAGGAAATGGCAACCCACTCCAGTGTTCTTGCCCGGAGAATCCCAGGGGCAGGGGAGCCTGGTGGGCTGCCATCTATGGGGTCACACAGAGTCGGACACAACTGAAGTGACTTAGCAGCAGCAGCAGAATAAATATCTCTTTAAAAAGTCAAAGTGTTAGTCACTCAGTCATGTCCAACTCTTTGTGACCCCATGGACTGTAGCCCACAAGGATCCTCTGTCCATGGAATTCTCCAGGCAAGAATACTGGAGTGGGTTGCCATTTCCTTCTCCAGGGTAACTTCCTGACCCTGGGATTGAACCAGGGTCTCCTGTATTACAGGAAGATTATTTACCATCTGAGTAACCAAGGAAGCATCTTAAGTGTTATTTTAAAAACAAAACATGCAAATGCAACAGTGAAAAAAACTCCTTTGACTGGATGAACTGAGATTTTTTCCACTTGGTATACACAAAGAAACTTGGGGCTCAATATTCTTCTCTTCTTGGCTTGGTTTCTAGAAGGTTAAGTTGGTGTTCATTTGCAAGAATTATTTATGGTTGTGAGAGGGAAATGGAGAATCCCATGGACGGAGGAGCCTAGCAGGCTGCAGTCTGCGGGGTCTCGAGAGTCAGAGACAACTTAGCAACTAAACTGCTACTACTGAAATTCACATTGGAGAAGGAAATGGCAACCCACTCCAGTGTTCTTGCCTGGAGAATTCCATGGATGGATGATCCTGGCGGGCTGCAGTCCATGGGGTCACAGAGAGTTGGATACGACTGAGTGACTAACACACACACACACATTTATGGTTGAGGTCTCTGATACAAACATATTCCCTTACTTTTTGGCTATAGTTTTTATAACTTTTAAAAATATATAATAATTCTACTTTCCTTATTAGTTTTAATATTGATGAAATATATGCATTAATAATGAGATAAATTCAATTATTTCATCCTCTGTAATCACCTGCACAATAGAATGAAGCTGAAACTACAGTACTTTGGCCACCTGATTCGAAGAGCTGACTCATTGGAAAAGACCCTGATGCTGGGAAAGATTGAGGGCAGGAGGAGAAGGGGACAACAGAGGATGAGATGGTTGGATGGCATCACGGACTCAATGGACATGGGTTTGGGTGGACTCTGGGAGTTGGTGATGGACAGGGAGGCCTGGCCTGCTGTGCTTCATGGGGTCGCAAAGAGTTGGACACGACTGAGTGACTGAACTGAACTGAGAATGATTAGTCATAAAATGTGATTCCCATTATTCTATTATTTGTTTGTTTGTTTTGGCTGCAACTTTCAGGTTCTTAGTTCCCTGACCAGGGATTGAAGCTGTGCTCCCCACAGCAGAAGCACAGAGTCTTAACCACAGGACCACCAGGGAAATCCCTGTTCCCCATTATTCTAAATCTAGGAAGCTGAATGGGGTAATAAACTAAATGCATACTAAACAGATCCCACCCTTGTGTCCTCGGATTCTTTTCAGCATCGTTTATATGAATAGCTTTAAGACATGGGGGGGGCACAAAACAGTTTGGTATCACCCCAAATACTAGTAATGATAAAGAGCAAACCTGCAAATAACAGGATTATCTTTTCAGTAGGGCTTCCCTGGTGGATAAGACAGTAAAGAAACCACCTGCAGTGGAGGAGAACTGGCTTCAATCCCTAGGTTAGGAAGATCTTCTGGAGAAGGGAATGGCTACCCACTCCAGTATTCTTGCCTGGAGAATTCCATGGACAGAGGAGCCTGGTCAACTACAGTCCATGGGGTTGCAAAGAGTCAGACACAACTGAGTGACTAACATATGTCTTTTCAATACATTTAACAACTGCAACTTACTTGAACATGTGAAAAAAAAGTATTTTTCAAATATATCACTTCTGATATAAATTTCCTAAGGTCTTCCTTTCCTTTTCTAACCTCATCCTTTCCTTGTCATTTCTGGTAACTTCAGGAGGAGAAAAATTGTCTATTTTCCTTCTACATTAGTTGCTACATGAAAAAATATTTTTAAGAAAAGTATTTATAGAGTGGATACTCTGTGTTAGGAAATATGTCATGAACAAGACAGAAATAGTCCCTGTACCATGATGCTCACATCCATCCCCCTTGTGCTAAAATGCAAAGCCACAGCTGACCTGCCACCAGCTCTATTTGCCTTAAGAACCACACTGACTCACAGTGGCCATAACATTCAATTACCTAATGTTAACTTGTGAGAAATTCCAGAAGACAGAGTCTGTAGAATTTCAGGGGTCTTGTTAATTATGGCATAAATAGAAGCCAGCCTGCACTGCCATCCCAACCTGAGAGCCCCGGTACTCACTTGTACATTCCAGGCGTTTCACATCTCGTGATGTCCTTAAGAAATACCACTGGAGAACAAAGAAAATGATGCCAAGCGGAATCACTGGTATAGCAGTCCAAGGAATTGCAGCCACCATCACGCCCACAACACCAATCATAAGAAGAAATGTCTGACATAGCAAAAATAGATACAGAGGCCTCCTTATGAAGGGTACTTTCAAGGATAAACTGTAATGGGTTTGTTCTGTTGGGATTAAACTCTTTTCCTCCAAAAGACTTGTTGGGACAGCAGGGAATGCTTTTCCTTCCAAAGAAATAAAATTACAGGTGGTCCTCATGATATTTAGGGCTTCCCTGGTAGCTCAGATGGTAAAGTGTCTGCCTGCAATGCGGGAGACCTGGATTCAATCCCCAGGTTGGGAAGATCCCCTGGAGAAGGAAATAGCAACCCATTCCAGTACTCTTACCTGGAAAATTCCATGGATGGAGGAGCCTGGTAGGCTACAGTCCATGGGATCGCAATGAGTCGGACACAACTGTGCAACTTTACTCACTGGCATGATATTTAGTGCGTGACTCAAACACGATGATAAGAACTTTCTAGGTATCAGCTCTTGTGATACACTCAGTAGCCCTATGAGGCAGGCATTACTAGTTTTAACAGAGGTGAATATTTGAGGTTCAGAGAGTAGGAGCTCAATCCCAACTGTCAGGAGTCAGCAGGTGGTACTAGAGAGATGAGCGAGCAGGTATCACAGGTGAGGAATGCAGAAGCCTCAGCAATGCATGGAGGGATAAAGAAGTGGTTAATTATAAATTCAGTATCCAGAAAAGTAGGACAAAATTTAAATGCTGACCTTCAGATGTAGGAATTCCTCTTTCTAGAATTTACTATCCATAGTTAACATATACTAAATGTTGACTGTGTTCAAACTTTCACGTGTATTAACTGATTAATCCTCATAATAGCTCTATCTAGTAACAGTATTGTCTCATTTTACAGATGGAGAGAGTGAGGCACAGGGAGAGGAAATCAACTTGATGGAGACTGCAAAGCCTCAGTCATGAAGCTGGGAAGCCCATGTCATGAGCCTTTATGACATATTTAAGCTTGCCCCCAATATATAGCCATCTTTCTATCATTATAGTAAGTATTTAAAATGCCTGTTCCAATGGCTAATGATTATAACAACAGCAGATCCCATTTACCATGTGTCTACTGTATGTAAGACACTGTGCTGAGTTCCATGAATGTTCTCTTAACCATCACATTATCCCATGAGATGATTCTATCTTAGGAAATGATCTCAATCAAAAAAAGACAGAAGGTAGAATAGAAAACAAAATCATTGGTTGATGCTGATTTAAGCATCCATCTTTATCAGGAAAATTATGATACCCTTACTTTTTAAGAATGCAATCAATAGTTATCTGCTTGCTATGACAGTGGGGTGGGGTGGTGGGTATGTGCAGATTCAGTCTGGGCCAAGGCTTCCAAAATTTGTGATCTCAGGTGGATACAAATCCATAGTGACCTGCACAAGGCAGAGAGTGCTGGGAAAACAAAGGGAAGAATTCAGGAACATTTTTAGACAATTCTAAGAAGAAACTTATGTCTGAATTTTACAGGCTGGTTTAACAATAGAAAGAGCGGCAAGAATAACTTGTGGGCAGTAACTAGAATTGATGGAAATTTTGACCAAAAAGGAGCTGAGATGAGAAGTTAAGATGCCTGTCTGAGTTAACACTGGTTGTTCTGGGTCCTCTCAGAACCAGAACCTACATCCCATGCTCACCACCCCAGGGCCTCCCCACCTTGTCACCCAGGGCAGCTGGCCCAGGTGTGTCTTTGAGGGATGGGTTAGGAGGGTAATGTCTGTATCACAGAGACTCGGGTTATCATTTCACTGTTCTTCCTGATCAGTTTTTTCAGAGGATCTTCACAACCATCTTGTGAATGAGAAAAGTAAGAACTTCACTTTCATTTACAGATACGACATAAAGATGGGAGGGCAAGTGGCTGTCCTACGTTTTCCCAGGAATGACTGCAAGTCAAGGAGAAAGACAGGAGCGGTTTGTACCCAGGGAATCCCAGAGCCACAGCCGCAGGCAGGAGGAGCCTGGAAGGAGGAGGAAACGTCCAGAGCTGTGACTCTGTGTCCAGGAGCCCTTGGGAGCCAAACTCTATTATCTGGATGGAGACCCATGTGCTTTTCCTGTTTCTCCCACATCTGCTGTTGTATCAAAATAAAACCTAGAGAGAAGAGGATGGGATTATGAAGGAATACATTACAGTCATAAGTGGAGAAATATAGGCCTGACTGACCACTCTATTAGACCTACAAATGAACAATTGCTACAGCCACTGCATTAAGTTTGCATTCCATCTGCTACAACTTTCATGCTCATGCAGAGGGGTCCTGCCAACTCCTTCTGTGTCTGGTATTAAGTCACCTGGCTTGCAATTGTTGCTTGTCAGCTTTTTTAGCAGACTCACACCATTTGATGTGTAACATTCATCAGTTCCAATAATCTGGCTCTTCACAGGTAAGGGCCTTTTAAGACTAACCCAGCCTGTCATAGAACCTGAGAAGCAGAGGAAAATCAAAATGAAGGGCTCCACAGAAGCTGAGCCAATGCATTTGCCTTAGGTATGCATTGAAGACTCATTACTAATGCTCTCAGAAGCTCCAAGGTTAGCTTACATCCTTCAGAGTCCATGCCCCTGAATTCTGAAGCAATTAAAAGAGGATGTCTCTAACATCTACTTATAGGTAATACTATGCTGCTGCTGCTGCCAAGTTGTGTCAGTCATGTCCGGCTCTGTGCGACTCCATGGACTGCAGCCTACCAGGCTCCTCTGTCCCTGGGATTTTCCAGGCAAGAGTACTGGAGTGGGTTGCCATTGCCTTCCACATTATGGACTGAATATTATTTATATATACATATTTGGGTACGGGTTTACAGTTATATGTATACATATATGAATCTTTTATTGCCAGCTATTGCAAACCCTCTGTAGAAGTTGCCAGAAGATGAAAATAGTATCTAAGCAAAAAGTCATTTGAAGAAGGAAACAAATGATTCTGGTGCAATAAACATCTCTTCCTTGAAGCCAACCTCATTTCTTTCTCCTACATGCCCAAGAATTCCAAAAAGCCCAATTCAAGCTACACACATAATTTCCTGGTTGGACTTCAGGCCCATCTGATGGACCACATCAACATAGCCAGTGCTTCTGAACCTCTGTCTCACAGGCACAGAGACAATGATGGGTATATAGAAAAAAGTATATTGACCCAGAAGCAAGTGACTCAAGTCCTGATGCATCCAGAGTAAGGAGAATCATTATTTTTAAGTATTTCCCATTTGGAGCATACATACCATTTGGGAAATTCTAACCAAAGTCTATGAATCCACATGAAAATATATATTAAAAAAATTTTAGATGAAATCTTTCACTTGAGAGAAAATGATGATTTTTCACAATTCATAAAAATTATTTAGTTTGTAGAGAATGACAGCCTATATCTGGAGGGGAAATTCCACTAGCCCAGTATTGTGCTGAGACAGGGTTTAGGGCTAAACTTCCTGAATATTATTAACAGGGAGGGTAAGAATCTACACCCACTCTCAATCTTAGTAAAAACTGGGATATACCAAAAACATAAAAGAATGGTGGTAAGAATTAAATGATGTACATTACACTTTATGTCATGTACATAAAGTGTTAACCAGTTCAAACATAACAAACTGAAACTCCAACTCCATCATCACCACCCTCCAGTGTGCTCTGCATGCCAGCAGCCAGGGGAGGAGGGATGAGATATTCATAGATTTATGAGCTCCCCAAATATTAAGAATCTCATGAAGTTGAGCCCTAAGAGACCACTCATTCTAACCACTAGAACAGCTTACTATTATCTAGAGACATATCAGAGCAGGTTCTACTTTTCCTAGATGAGGTGATGATGTCATATGTACCAAAGTGACTGTGGCTTTCCTTTGGTCACAGTGAAAATCATTTCAGAGGTCTATTTTGTTTGAAGATGCACTTTTAAAATAATATGGCCAATAAACTTCATTCCTACTACAATTTTTGTCCTCTCTGTATTATCCTCCCCACTCTAGGCCTTCCAAGGATTGATAAACTTAGGGACATGGCAGTAAGTAACATTTTTTGAGATGGTTCTTTCCTTTTTTAATTTTTTTAAAGAGACGTTTCTTTCCTTATTCCATATCTTCTTTATCTTTCAAGTTATCCTTTGTCTTAGTGAAGACTTACCGTTTTGACACTACTAAGTATTTATGGGAGACTAAGGGAAAAAGTGATGGACCTCTGAATCAACAAAACCAAACCAGATTATTCAATATAATCCAAAGAGAACAATTTGACAGTTTCTATTTCTTGCACCATGAACTGGTATATTGATACCAGTGGAAGTACAAAATCTAGATTTTGTAAACTCGTGAATCTCAGAAAGTTCAACTGTGTCCACAGGTTGGCATTCTTGTTGGAAGCAAGCAGCCTGGTTAGGATGTCAGGATGACTAAGGCAGAGGACATGTCATCACTACCTATAGAAGGACGTCTCATGAGCACCTTTCATCCTCCAAAAGGATACTGTGCTGTGAGCAGCTGTTTATGACAAGCCACTGGCATCTAAATGAATTGTAAATGAAATATACAAAAAAGCAGCAAAGAAAAGAAAATAATGCTTGTGAAAATGTTAAAGGTCTTGTTTAAAAACCTTGTCCAAACAAAAAAATCGAAAAATAAGACTTTGCTTTATTGCTAGAGGCCATGACAAGTTTTCTCATAACACAGAAGTTCCACAGTTCTCTAAAACTAGCCAAAAAGCAAAGAAGTGATGGTCACCCCATGCTCTCAAATATCAATTACAAAAGACATTTTATAAGACTTGCCATGAGTCCCAATCTCAAGTATTTCACAGGCTTTATGTAATCTCATTCTTACATCAACAGGAGGAAGGATTATGCTCTCCATTTACAAAGCAGGAAACTGATGCTCAGAGAGGCTTATCGATTTGCCCAAATTCAAACAATTCAGTCATTATGACCCCAAGTCTTTTCTTTTAATTTCTGCCTGATACTGTAACACATATAGAGATAAAATTCACATTTAAAAAATTAATATCTAAATTATATTCCTCTTTTATATATTTGCCCTTCTGTCTGCATTTTCTATGCTGTTGGGTTTCTTGTGGTCATATCTGGCCTCTCCCATGAGGGGACCAGTTCTACATTCCCAGCTAATTAGGGAATAACAGCCCACTCAGTTTGGAGAGCAGAATGATCATTCAGTTCAATTGAGTCGCTCAGTCAGTGTCCAACTCTTTGCAACCCCATGAATTGCAGCACACCATGCCTCCCTGTCCATCACCAACTCCCGGAGTTCACTCAGACTCACGTCCATCGAGTCTGTGATGCCATCCAGCCATCTCATCCTCTGTTGTCCCCTTCTCCTCCTGCCCTCAATCCCTCCCAGGATCAGTCTTTTCCAATGAGTCAACTCTTCACATGAGGTGGCCAAAGTATTGGAATTTCAACTTTAGCATCAGTTCTTCCAAAGAAATCCCAGGGCTGATCTCCTTCAGAATGGACTGGTTGCATCTTGCAGTCCAAGGGACTCTCAAGAGTCTTCTCCAACACCACAGTTCAAAAGCATCAATTCTTTGGCACTCAGCTTTCTTCACAGTCCAACTCACACATCCATACATAACCACTGGAAAAACCATAACCTTGACTAGATGGACCTTTGTTGGCAAAGTAATGTCTCTGCTTTTCAATATGCTATCTAGGTTGGTCATAACTTTTCTTCCAAGGGATAAGCGTCTTTTAATTTCATGGCTGCAGTCACCATCTGCAGTGATTTTGGAACCCCAAAAAGTAAAGTCTGACACTGTTTCCTCTGTTTCCCCATCTATTTCCCATGAAGTGATGGGACCAGATGCCATGGTCTTCATTTTCTGAATGTTGAATTTTAAGCTAACTTTTTCACTCTCCTCTTTCACCTTTCTCAAGAGGCTTTTTAGTTCCTCTTCACTTTCTGCCATAAGGGTGGTGTTATCTGCATATCTGAGGTTATTGATATTTCTCCTGGCAATCTTGATTCCAGCTTGTACTTCTTCCAGCCCAGCGTTTCTCATGATGTACTTTGCATATAAGTTAAGTAAGCAGGGTGACAATATACAGCCTTTACGTACTCCTTTTCCTATTTGGAACCAGTCTGTTGTTCCATGTCCAGTTCTAACGATCATTAAATGATCCTAAAAGTGCTTGCTGGGCTTCCCTGGCAGCTCAGTGGTGAAGAATTTGCCTTCCAATGCAGGAGATGCGGGTTTGATTACTGGATCAGGAAGATCCTATGGAGAAGGAAACAGCAACCCATTCCAGTATTCTTGCCTGGGAAACCCCATGGACAGAGGAGCCTGGAGGGCTACAGTCCATGGGGTCACAAAGAGTCAAACACAACTTAGCGACTAAACAGCAACAGCAACAGAGCATTCTGTTCATAGTTTTTTCAGGCACCCTGTCTACCACATCTAACCCCTTGAATCTGTTCATCACCCTCATTGTATAACCGTAAAGGATTTGATTTAGGTCAAAGATGAAAGGCCTATTGGTTTTCCCAACTTTCTTCAGTTTAAGCCTGAATTTTTCAATAAGGAGCTGATGGTTGGAGCCACAGTCAGTTTCAGGTCTTGTTCTTGTTAACCGTATAGAGCTTCTCCATCTTTGGCTGAAAAGGACATAATCAATCTGATTTCAGTATTGATCATTTCATGATGTCCACGTGTAGAACCGTCCCCTGTTTAGCCAGAAGAGGGTGGTTGCTACAACCAGTGTACCCTCTTGACAAAACTCATTTAGCCTTTTCCCTGCTTCATTTTGCACACCAAAGGCCAAAGTTGCCTATTACTCCAGGTATCTCTTGATTTTCTACTTTTACATTCCAATTCCCTATAATGAAAAGGATATCTTTTTTGGTATTAGTTTTAGAAGGTGTTGTAGGTCTTCACAGAACCATTCAACTTCAGCTTCTCTGGCATCAGTAATTGGGGCATAGACTTGTATTACTGTGAAGTGGAATGGTTTGCTTTGGAAGTGAACCAAGTTCGTTCTGTCATTTTTGAGTTTGCACCCAAGTACTGCATTTCAGACTCTTTTGTTGACTGTGAGAGCTACTCCATTCCTTCTAAGGGATTCTTGCCTACAGAAATAGATACAATGGTCATCTGAATTAAATTCACCTATTCCCTTCCATTTTAGTTCACTGATTCCTAAGATGCTTATGTTTACTCTTGCCATCCTCCTGATTGACCACATCAAATTTACCTTGATTCATGGACCTAAAATTCCAGGTTCCTATGCAATATTGTTCTTTTTAGCACTGGACTTTGCTTTCACCAACAGACACTTCCACAACTGAGCATCATTTCTTCTTCAGCCCAAGTGCTTCATTCTTTCTGCAATTGCCCTCCACTCTTCCCCAGTAGCATACTGGAGACCTTCTAACCTGGAGGGCTCATCTTCTGGTATCATATCTTTTTGCCTTTTCATACTATTCATGGGGTTCTCATGGCAAGAATACTGGAGTGGTTTGTCATTTCCTCCACCAGTGGACCACGTTTTGTCAGAACTCTCCACTATGACCTGTCCATCTTAGTTGGCCCTGCATGACACGGCACACAGCTTCATTGAGTTACACAAGCCCGTCACCACAATGAGGCTGTGATCCATGAAGGGGGAAAGGACATGCACAGTTATTTAAGCTCAGCCAAGTTGCTGATTTTTCTGTTGTTGCTGTTGTTGTTTTCTCTTCCTGAATGAGGGGTGTGTGAGGAAGAAAGGTTTTGGAATTCAATTTTCCTCAACAAATTACAGCATTTTGCTGAGGGCAGCTGTGTTCAACTTCTCATACTCAAAGCAGTCCCAATTTTTTTTTTAATTTAATAAGCTATTTTTTGGGTATTTTTAAATTTATTTATTTTTAATTGAAGGATAATTAAAATGCCTAACTCTAACTTCCACATCTTACTTTCATTTTCACTTGTTTAACTAGCAGGAAGATTTCTAGGAGGTGATAATTTCAGTGACAAGAACTGTACATAATTGAGACTCCTTACTCAATGTCATTTGGAACCTTGGGAAATTGCATGAAAATTACATTAATTTGAAATATTTAGTGCACAATAGTCAATTTTGAAAACAACTGTTTTTATTCTATGAGTCTACAAAAGAATGTGTCCATTAAAATCTTAAAGAATTACAAACCTGCCGCTGCTGCTGCTAAGTTGCTTCAGTCGTGTCTGACTCTGTGTGACTCCATAGACAGTAGCCCATGAGGCTCCCCCGTACCTGGGATTCTCCAGGCAAGAACACTGGAGTGGGTTGCCATTTCCTTCTCCAATGCAATACAAACACATGAAAAGGTATTTATGGGCCTGGAAACTGTGTCTGACAATAATTTTAATGCAACATAATGCCAGTGTCATCAGACAATTTTCCTCAATTAAAAACACATACGATGTTTTAAAAGTAAGTACCCATTACTTAGTGCTCAACATGCATTTAGATGTTATGCAAAGAATAACATTAAAACAATTTCATTTCATCTTCCCACCAACATTTATGGAGTTGGCATTACTTTCTCTATTTTACTGAGAGGAGACTGGCTTTGTGGGGCAGAGACAGGAAGAGGGAGAGCTGGGATTCAAGCTTGGAAAGGGAGACTGCAGGGCTCCCCACTGCACTTTAAAGCTTTTGCCATCATAAATGATTACCAGGTGGAATCATAAGACATAAATTGATTTTTATGCTGCTTTTCCTTCATCCTTTTTGAAATGGCAAACAGCTCCAATTTGCCCAACCACTCATATAACATGACTGAACAGGCAACATATCTGGTATCTGTAAGAGTCAGTGTACAGGATGGTGTACACACACATGATCGCCCTCTGTTGGGATATGGTCTCTGAGTGACATCATCTCAGTAGATGTTCTGTCCTGAAGTGTAGACCCACTACTCAGAACCCAGGTTTTCATTAGCCACACTTGGCATCACTATTACAAAATATTAAATAAATTATCTGAGATATCATTTAAGGGAATGAGAAGGAATTAAATGAAGAAAAGTATATGAAACGGACTCTTTAGAAGTAATAAAAATAAAAATGATCAAGAATCTTCCAAGGTTTATCAAGTACACCAAGGACAAGCAGAATCATCAAAAATGAGTTTGGAAACTCTCAGCATGAACTATGTCCTTTAAAACAAACTGAACAACTCCCTTCCAGCCCCTTCCCTTCCCCCTCTCAGCTGGTGATAGAAACACTGGTTCCCACACAGAAACCAGCAGCACCTCCAGCCCCAACATCCACAGCAGCAGCCTTTCCTTCTCATCTGGGATCAAAGGTCACCTCCTAGAAGCTCCGCCACCTCCTGGACCAGGCTCCCTAACTGCCTCCAGCCTCCACATCCAGTTCGCCTTCCAGGACTTCCTCCACAGGGCTCCCACAATTAGGATTCCCAAGGAGCAAGGGGTGAGTTTCTGGATGTCTTCCTTCTCTGGGGGAGCTGGAGGAGATCCATGAAGGGAGGGCTTCATGCCTGACTCACCCCTGTACCTCAGGGCCTCAACTCTAACCCTTGTTTGTTGAAGGGAAGGAGGGAGAGAGGGAAAAAAACACCCACCACCTCACACACATCCCCAACTCACAAACTATACACCCCAACAACCAGCAACAACCCCTCAGACCCTACATTCCAGATGGGCCTCTCTCCTGCTTCAGTCAAACTCCTTCCAGGAGTAGCCTGTCTTCACCTCAACTCCCTTCACACCTCCTGGATTCTCAGCCCTTTGCACTCTGGCCTCCTCACATCTGAAACCTGCTTCTCGGGTCACCAACACCTGATTCCAAATCAACCAACAACTTTCCATGGACTCACCTTCTCATTTGCATTGAGCAGACCTGTCCTTCCTTGATTCGACAACCTACCTCCTTCTTTCTCCCTTGCTATTCACTGTGAGTCTCCTCTCCTCCCCCTTCTTTCTCTACTTACTCTCTGATATCGAGTCTTCTTATCTTGGCCCCTAAAAATGCTTCCCTCTCTCTGGGCTATCTTGTCATCCTCACAGATTCAGCTACTACAGCTCAGTGAAGGGTACACAGGCTCCATGCTCATCCTAGATCTCCCCCTCAAACACCAGACTCTTACTTCCAATGACCTGCAGGGCACCTTCAAGATAATTGAACTACAAGTGGCAGAGCTGGGATTGCAAATCAGTAAGACTAGACTTTTCTCTCCTCTTTAATGAGAATGTTTCCTACTGAAATCAGGTAGCATCTATCCCTGTCTCTATCTGTAATGCAAAAATATGTGACAATTCTGATATGACCACTAACTAACCATGAGCTAAGTACATGGCTGAAACCCAACCTTGGCCTACCTTGCCATAGCAAAGAAACAGAACCTTTCGCAAAATCTTTTCAAAGTAATTCATAATCACTGTTAAAATGTGACACTGATTTTAGGAAAAAATTGTTTCTGGGAATAAATTACATAGTTAAACCCAGAAGGGCACATTTATAAAATAAGTTTGCAAAATAGAAAACAATGAGACATCTTTGCAGTACAAGTCCTCTGCCTCTGCCTCTCAGCTTTGTTCACATTGGTAACAGTGGAAGCCTTGCCCACAGGCTATGCTGTCTGCACTGAGAAGTTCACTGCTGCATTTCTGTGTGCAGTCTTTCATAATCCATTTCATTTCCAATATTAACACTTGGGAAGAAAAGGAAAACTTCCCACAAACTTAATCACTGAAAAGTAGACAGAATTAAATAACAGAAAAAACAGCCCATGTGAGCAATGATACTAAATGAGACGAGAGTGGAGATGACACAATATCATTCTTTAGAACCTCAAGTTCACAGACAAAACAGAGGCTGGATAGAAGGTATTGCACAGGTCTCTCTCTCTCTCTCTCTCTCTCTCCTTTCTTTAAGACATCTCAAGGCAGAGCAATCAACCAGTGAAAAGAAAAAAGCCTACAAAAACAAAGGGCATTTTCTGAGATGACTTTGATCCCAGAATCAAATTATTGGCTTAAAGGCTTTGTACCCTCAACAACTGCTCTCTGTCATCCTTGTTGGACCTCGCAGGTGGCTCAGTGGTAAAGAATTCACCTGCCAATAAAGGAAACACAGGTTTGATCCCTGGGTCAGGAAGATCCCCTAGGCAATGGCAACCCACTGGGGTACCCTAGCCTTAGAAATCCCATGGACAGGGGAGCCTGCAGGGCTGTAGTCCATGGGGTCACAAAAGAGCTGGACACAACTTAGTGCCTAAACAACAACATTGTCCTTGCTAAAGTATTATTTTCAACTTATTTTTACCAATCTTTTCTTTGTAAGTAACCACATATGGTTTTATCCAAACAAAACCATGCAGTAAATATGTGCCCTCTGTGGTAATACAATGCATCGTGCTGGTGCTCAGTCATGTCTGAGTCCCTGAAACACCATAGACTACAGCCTGCCAGGCTCCTCTGTCCATGAGATTTTCCAGGCAAGAATACTGGAGTGGGTTGCCATTTCCTTCTCCAGGGAATCTTCTTCACCCAAGGACTGAACTCTTGTCTCTTGTGTTTCCTTTTTCTGCAGGAAACTTCTTTACCACTGAGCCACCTAGGAAGGCCAATACAATGCATAATTTAGTTTATCAAGGCTATCTTTCTGTGAGAGATGATTGTCTCTCTGTTACAAAATGTGCTCACAGTGAAGAGAATCCACACCAGACACCTGGAAGGCAGAGGGAGAACCACTTACCCTGCATGTCGCTGCTTCAGACCAAACTTGAGGTGACTGTGTAGCCACTCCTGCCCAGGTGTTACTCATGTTAACTCAGCCTCCCCATCACAGCCACACCTCTCTCTTACAAACACAGTTTCTGACTCAAGATAACAGGACACATCACCAGTTTGAAAGGCCCACCCTCAGCCCCTGTGAAAAGGCCTTGAGAAACAGGCACCTGCTTTTCCCTGTGAGAGCTCTGACAGGACTCCTACATTACCTGGATGAAATCAAGAAATGTCAAGGGCAGTAAGTCATCCATTTGACCTACGTCTTTCGAAAAACGATTTAAAATTCTTCCTGCAAGAACAAGATATAAAAAATTACTCATTTCTTCAGGTAGGAGCTTTAAGAGAAACAATTCATGAAATAATCAAAACAATTTTTTAAAACATATGTATTTAGGGGCTTCCCTGGTGGTACAGTGGATAAGAATCTGCCTGCCAATGTAGGGAGATTCCTAGGTTTAATTCCTAGGTTGGGAAGATCATCTGGAGACTAAAATGACTACCCACTCCAGTACTCTTGCCTGCAAATCCCATGGAGACAGGAGCCTAGTGAGCTACAGTCCATGGGGAAACAAAAGGGTCAGACATGACTTAGCGACTAAAAAATACCAGCAAATTTAACATTTTACAAATTCACATAAAATGAAATAAGGAGATGTAAGTGGTAAACAGAAAGAGAAAATAGGATGACGCCTAAAGAGAAACAAAAATATCACCAAATGTCAGTGGGTGGGGAGTTGAAATTGAGCCCTGATTTTCAAAAGAATAGGGGAAATCTTGTGGCAGTACTGGGAAGGGTTGGTGGATTTTAGAATGTTCCCTCATTTTAGATCTCTTATCTAAGACTCACTCCAAGTGCTAAGTCAGTAATAAACACCTGCAAAATATTTAAGTCAATCCTGATTGTTATACTAATTTTGCTTTAGTTATCAAAATTAATTTTGGCATGATACTTTTTAAATAAACATAACTTCTCTGTAATTATTTTTCCCCTCCAGATGGTTCACATCCCCTCACATTTTGGGAAATTGTGGATTCCAGCCATTTCCAAGTGTGAGTTTAATACTGGGGTAGTTAAAGTTCGAATTATTTTTCAGAGGTGTACCAGGTGTGACAAACACAGATTTGTGAATAAGCATCTAAGAAGACCAGAGGGATGTAGGCAGGAAAACAGAAATATTACTAAATGACTAAGGATCACTTATAATCATTGATTTTATTTCCCTTCTCAGAATCCACAACAACAGTATATCCTAAAGGCAGTAAAATTAGACGATGATAACTAATTTCTAGTAATATGTGGTGTGAACTAAAAATGCCACCTGTCACATCAGTAAACAAAGGATGCTGCAGCCATCAGGACTCTGCAGACACTCCTGCAAGGGTGGTGCACCCTGAGGAGACTCAGGATGAGAAAGCACAGGACACTGGCCCCAAATAGTAGAGATGCAGATCAAAGTAACTGTAACAGGGAGGAGCCGGTTTTGACTGCGTGTTGGATCTCTGACTTTAGCTTTTGCTACTCATCGCTTTTATTGGGGGAATCCTACTTCTCTGCCTGAATGTTAAACTAAAGTGGCTTTTCTTCTGCTCACAGAGAGACAGTCTGACCTTGGCCACTTGTGAATGGCTGCAGAAAAGAAGAAATGAACACATCCCTCTCCAATTTTGCAAGATAAATGGCCTTTTGATTTGACTTCTTTGCTTGCTCTCCTCTTTGTTCTATAAAAGAAGCTGGCATCCAGACCCCAATAAGATTGTTATTTTGAGACATTAGTTTGCCATCTTCTCAGTCTGCCAGCTTTCCAAATAGAGTTGTTATTCCTTGCCTCAGCACCTTGTCTGTAAGACTTACTGGGCTGTCATGAGCCAAGCAGAATAAGCTTGAACTCGGTAACAAGTAACACTACTATATGTGGTTTTCTCTTCATGACAAAACATACCAGAAACAAAGTCCACCATAAATAATCTATTGCAAATTCCACTTCTGAAAATAATCACAGGAAAGAGTTCAATTTAATATACCTATCACTGAAAGAGTAATTAATTTATGGCCCCTAAACCTTTTGTACAAACTCGGTCTATCTTTGCAGTACTTAGTTGGGCTTCTATTTTCTTGAAGGAATGAAGTCATGTTAATAGACATAGGAGGGGAGACAAGATATACGTTAGTGTGCTAGGTGCTCTAGGATTAGTAACCTTGAAGATTTAAACTTCATCCCAAATCCTTGAATAATAAATAAGTCAGCATCTGGAGATACCCACAGGTCTTGAATACCAAAGAATTTGGTTAACTGTGGTCATGAGCACTCAAAGGCTTTGAGAACAGAAATCCAGTCCCACTTGATACTCCCAACTTCATGACTGTAGTTTTCAAATTAACTGACAAAAGTGGAGCAACTTCACAACCATAAAAGCACAGACTCCTCCAGTCATTTCCTCATTACAGCTTCATAATAAGATGAGATCTGTGTGGCCCTCCACAGTTTATTATCCTATGCTCTGCTCCTGCCTGGACCAAACAACATGTGCTGAGTAAATCTACACATGATGCTGACCTCAACAGTCTTATTTAATTATCATAAGAGTCTTGTGGAACAGGAAAGAGCAGCAGTTACTTCCATTTCACAGAAGACAAAGTTCCCAGACACCATGTCATCATCCTCACTAAGGTTCCTTAGGCACTACCCATGTGCTAAGTGTTGTGAGTGTATTAATCTGTTTAATGCCCACGGTACTGAGATATTCATAAGTGTGTGAATCAGTCAGTTCAATTCAGTTGTTCAGTGATATCTGACTCTTTGCAACTCTATGGACTGCAGCACGCCAGCCTCCCTGTCCATCACCAACTCCCAGAGCTTGCTCAAACTCATGTCCATTAAGTCGGTGATAACATCCAACCATCTCATCCTCTGTCGTCCCCCCTCTCCTCCGCCCTTCAATCTTTACCAACATCAGGGTCTTTTCAAATGAGTCAGCTCTTCACATCAGGTGGCCAAAGTATTGGAGCTTCAGCTTCAGCATTAGTCCTTCCAATGAATATTCAGGACTGATTTCCTTCAGGATGGACTGGTTGGATCTCCTTACTGTCCAAGGGACTCCCAAGAGTCTTCTCTAACACCACAGTTCAAAAGCATCAAGTCTTCAGCACTAGCTTTCCTATGGTCCAACTCTCACATCCATTCATGACTACTGGAAAAACCATAGCTTTGACCAGATGGACTTTTGTCAGCAAAGTAATGTCTCTGCTTTTTAATATGCTGTCTAGATTGGTCATAGCTTTTCTTCCAAGGAGCAAGCGTCTTTTAATTTCATGGCTGCAGTCACCATCTGCAGTGATTTTGGAGCCCAAGAAAACAAAGTCTCTCACTGTTTCCACTGTTTCCCCACTTATCTGCCATGAATGATGGGACCAGATGTCACGATCTTAGTTTTCTGAATGTTGAGTTTTAAACCCAGCTGTTTCACTTCCTCTTTCACTTTCATCAAGAGCCTCCTCAGTTCCTCTTTGCTTTCTGCAATAATGGTGGTGTCATCTGCATATCTGAGGTTATTGATATTTCTCCTGGCAATCTTGATTCTGGCTTGGGCTTCATCCAGCCCAGGATTTCACATGATGTACTCTGCATATAAGTTAAATAAGCAGGGTGACAATATACAGTCTTGACGTACTCCTTTCCGAACTTCGAACCTGTCCATTGTTTCATGTCCAGGTCTAACTGTTGCTTCTTGATCTGCATACAGATTTCTTAGGAGGCAGGTCAGGTGGTCTGGTAATCCCATCTCTTTTAGGATTTTCCAGAGTTTATTGTGATCCACACAGTCAAAGGCCTCGGCATAGTCAATAAAGCAGAAGTAGATATTTTTCTGGAAACTCTCTTAGCCTTTTTGATGATCCAACAGATGTTGACAGCTTGATCTCTGGTTCCTCTGCCTTTTCTAAAACCAGCTGAATATCTGGAGTTCTCGATTCAGGTACTGTTGAAGCATCACTTGGAGAATTTTGAGCATTATTTGCTAGCGTGAGAGATGAGTGCATTGTGCAATAGTTTGAACATTGTGTTTGCTTTGGAAGTGAACCAAGTTCGTTCTGTCTTTTGAGTTTGCACCCAAGTACTGCATTTCAGACTCTTTTGTTGACTGTGAGAGCTACTCCATTCCTTCTAAGGGATTCTTGTACAGAAATAGATACAATGGTCATTCTGAATAAATTCACCTATCCTTGCATTTTAGTTCACTGATTCCTAAGATGCTTATGTTTACTCTTGCCATCTCTCTGATTGACACATCAAATTTACCTTGATCATGGACCTAAAATCCAGGTTCCTTGATATTGTCCTTTTTAGCACTGGACTTTGCTTTCTCACCAACAGACCTTCACAACTGAGCATCATTTTTTCTTCAGCCAAGTGCTTCATTCTTTCTGCAATTGCCCTCCACTCTTCCCCAGTAGCATACTGGAGACCTTAAACTGGGGGCTCATCTTCTGGTATCATATCTTTTTGCTTTTCATACTATTCATGGGTTCTCATGCAAGAATACTGGAGTGGTTTGTCATTTCCTCCACCAGTGGAACCACGTTTTGTCGAACTCTCACTATGACTTGTCCATCTTATTGGCCCTGCATGACATGGCACACGCTTATCATGAGTTACAAACAGCCCTTCACCACAACGAGGCTGTGATCCATGAAGGGGAAAGGACATGACACAGTTATTTAAGCTCAGCCAAGTTGTCTGATTTTTTTTTGTTGTTGCTGTTGTTGTTTCTCTTCCTGAATGAGGGGTGTGTGAGGAAGAAAGTTTTGGAATTCAATTTCCTCAACAAATTACAGCATTTTGCTGAGGCACTGTGTTAATTCTCATACTCAACAGCAGTCCCAGATTTTTTTTTTGAAATTTAAATAAGCTATTTTTGGTTATTTTTAAATTATTTATTTTTAATTGAAGGATAATTAAAATGCCTAACTCTAACTCACATATCTACTTTCATTTTCACTTGTTTAACTAGAGGGAGTTCTAGGAGGTGATAATTTCAGTGACAAGAACTGTACATAATTGAGACTCCTTAATCAGTATTTGGAACCTTGGGAAATTGCATGAAAATTACATTAATTGAAATATTTATGCAATGTCAATTTTGAAAACAACTGTTTTTATTCTTGAGTCTACAAAAGAATGTGTCCATTAAAATCTTCAAGAATTAACTGCTCCTGTGCAAGTCGCTTCAGTCTGTCTGACTCTGGACCCATAAGACGTAGCCATGGGCTCCGCCTCCTGGGATTCTCAGGCAAAGACCTGGAGTGGTTGCATTTCTTCTCCAATGCAATACAACACATGAAGGTATTTATGGGCTGGAAACTGTGTCTGACAATAATTTAATGCAACATAATGCCAGTGTCACCAGACAATTTTCCTCACTTAAAACACAATACGGTGTTTTAAAAGTAAGTACCATTACTTGTGCTCAACATGCATTTAGATGTTATGCAAAGAATAACATTAAAACAATTTATTTCATCTTCCCAACAAATTTATGAGTTGGCATTACTTTCTCTATTTACTGAGAGAGACTGGCTTTGTGGGCAGAGACAGGAAGAGGAAAGCTGGGATTAAGCTTGGAAAGGGAGACTGCAGGGCTCACTGCACTTTAAAGCTTTTGCCATCATAAATGATTACCGGTGGAATAATAAGACATAAATTGATTTTATGCTGCTTTTCCTTCATCCTTTTTGAAATGCAACAGCTCCATATTGCCCACAACTCATATATACGATGACTGAACAGGCAACATATCTGGTATCTGTAAGAGTCAGTGTACAGGATGGTGTACACACACATGATCCCTCTGTTGGGATATGGTCTCTGAGTGACATCTCAGTAGATGTTCTGATCCTGAAGTGTAGACCCACTACTCAGAAACCCAGGGTTTTCTTTAGGCCACACTTGGCATACTATTACAAAATTAAATAAATTCTGAGATATAATTAAGGATGAGAAGAGATAAAATGAGGAAAGTATATGAAGGACTCTTTAGAAGTAATAAAAATAAAAATGATCAAGAATCTTCCAAGGTTTCATCAATACACCAGAGACAAGCAGAATCATCAAAAGAGTTTGGAAACTCTCAGCAAACTATGTCCTTTAAACAAACTGAACAACTCCTTCCAGCTTCCTTCCCCCTCTCAGCTGGTGATAGAAACACTGGTTCCACACAGAAAAGCAGACTCAGCCCAACATCCACAGCAGCAGCCTTCTCTTCTCATCTGGTACAAAGGTCACCTCCTAGAAGCTCTCGCACCCTCTGGACAGGCTCCCTAACTGCCCAGCCTCCACATCCAGTTTGCCTTCCAGGACTTCCTCCACAGGGCTCCCACAATTAGGATTCCCAAGGAGCAAGGGTGAGTTTCTGGATGTCTTCCTTCTCTGGGGAGCTGGAGGAGACCCATGAAGGGAGGGCTTCATGCCTGACTCACCCTGTACCTCAGGGCCTCAACTCTAACCCTGTTTGTTGAAGGGAAGGAGGGAGAGAGGGAAAAAAACACCCACCACCTCACACACACCCAACTCACAACTATACACCCCAACAACCAGCAACAACCCCTCAGACCTACATTCCAGATGGGCCTCTCTCTGCTTCGTCAAACTCCTTCCAGGAGTAGCTGTCTTCACTCAACTCCCTTCACACCTCTGGATTCTCAGCCCTTTGCACTCTGGCTCCTCACATCTGAAACCTGCTTCTCGGTCACCAACACCTGATTCCAAATCAACCAACAATCTTCCATGGACTCACCTTCTCATTTGCATTGAGCAGACCTGTCCTTCCTTGATTCACAACTACCCTCCTCTTTCTCCCTTGCTATCACGTGAGTCTCCTCTCCCTCTTCTCTTTTTACTTCTCTAGATATCGAGTCTTCTTATCTTGGCCCTAAAATGCTTCCCTCTCTCTGGGCTATCTTGTCATCCTCACAGATTCAGCTACTACAGCTCAGTGAAGGGTACATAGGCTCATGCTCATCTAGATCTCCCCTCAACACCAGACTCTTACTTCCAATGACCTGCAGGCACCTTCACTTCAAGATAAATGAATACAAGTGGCAGAGCTGGTTGCAAATCAGCTAAGACTAGACTTTCTTCTCCTCTTAATGAGAATGTTTCCTACTGAAATCAGGTAGCATCTATCCTGTCTCTATTGTCATGCAAAAATGTGACAATTCTGATTATGACCACTAACTCAACATAGAGCTAAGTACATGGCTGAAACCCAACCTTGGCCTACCTTGCCATAGCAAAGAACAGAACCTTTCGCAAATCTTTTCAAAGTAATTCATAATCACTGTTAAATGTGCCCTGATTTTAGGAAAATGTTTCTGGGATAAATTCACATAGTTAAACCCAGCAAGGGCACATTTAAAAATAAGTTTGCAAAAAGAAAACAATGAGACATCTTTGCAGTAAAGTCCTCTGCCTCTGCCTCTCAGCTTGTTCACATTGGTAACAGTGGAAGCCTTGCCCACAGGCTATTTGTCTGCACTGAGAAGTTCACTGCTGCATTTCTGTGTGCAGTCTTTCATATCCATTTCATTTCCAATATTAACCTTGGGAAGAAAAGGAAAACTCCCCGAAACTTAATCACTGAAAAGTAGACAGAATTAATAACAGAAAAAACAGCCCATGTGAGCAAGATACTAAATGAGATGAGAGCTGGAGATGACCACAACATCATTCTTTAGAACCTCAAGTTCACAGACAAAACAGAGGCTGGATAGAAGGTATTGCAACAGGTCTCTCTCTCTCTCTCTCTCTCTCTCTCCTTTCTTTAAGACATCTCAAGGCAGAGCAATCAACCGTGAAAGAAAAAGCCTACAAAAAAAGGGCATTTCTTGAGATGACTTTGATCCCAGAATCAAATTATTGGCTTAAAGGCTTTGTACCTCAAAAATGCTCTGTCGTCTCGTTGGACTCTCGCAGGTGGCTCAGTGGTAAAGATTCACCGCCAATAAAGGAACACAGGTTTGATCCCTGGGTCAGGAGATCCCCTAGGCAATGGCAACCCACGTGGGTACCCTGCCTTAGAAATCCCATGGACAGGGGAGCCTGCAGGCTGTAGTCCATGGGTGTCACAAAAGAGTCTGGACACAACTAGTGACTAAACAACACAATTGTCCTTGCTAAAGTATTATTTAAACTTATTTTTACCAATCTTTTCTTTGTAAGTACACATATGGTTTATCCAAACAACCATGCAGTAAATATGTGCCCTTTGGTAATAAATGCATCGTGCTGGTGCTCAGTCATGTCTGAGTCTGAAACACATAGACTACAGCCTCCAGTCCTCTGTCCATGAGATTTTTCCAGGCAAGAATACTGGAGTGGGTTGCCATTTCCTTCTCCAGGGGTATCTTCCTTCACCAAGGACTGACACTTTGTCTCTTGTGTTCCTATTCTGCAGGAAACTTCTTCCACTGAGCGCACCTAGGAAGGCCAATACAATGCATAATTTAGTTTATCAAGGCTATCTTTCTGTTGAGAATGATTGTCCTCTTGTAGAAATGTGCTCACAGTAAGAGAATCCACACAGACACTGGAAGGCAGAGGGAGAACCACTTACCAGCCATGTCTGCTTCAGACAACCTTGAGTGACTGTGTAGCCACTCCTAGGTGTTACTCATGTTAATCAGCCTCCAACATCACAGCCACACCTCTCTCTTACAAACACAGCCTCTTAAGATAAAGACACATCACCAGTTTGAAAGGCCCCACTCAGCCCCTGTGAAAAGGCCTTGAAACAGGCACCTGCTTTCCATGGAGAGCTTTGACAGAGCTACGTTACCTGGATGAAATCAAGAAATGTCAAGGGCAGTAAGTCATCCATTTGACCTATGTCTTTCGAAAAACGATTTAAAATTCTTCTGCAAGAACAGATAAAAAAATTACTCATTTCTTCAGGTAGGAGCTTTAAGAAGAAACAATTCATGAAATAATAAAACAATTTTTTAAAACATATGTATTAGGGGCTTCCTGTGTACAGTGGATAGAATCTGCCTGCCAATGCAGGGAGATTCCTAGGTTAATTCCTAGGTTGGGAAGATCATCTGGAGACTAAAATGACTACCACTCCAGTATCTCTTGCCTGCAAATCCATGGACAGGAGCTAGTGAGCTACAGTCCAGGGACAAAAAGGGTCAGACATGACTTAGCGACCATACATCAGCAAATTTAACATATTACAAATTCACATAAAATGAAATAAGGAATGTAAGTGGTAAACAGAAAGAGAAAATAGGATGACACCTAAAGAAACAAAAATATCACCAAATGTCAGTGGTGGGGAGTTGAAATTGAGCCCTGATTTTCAAAAGAATGGGGAAATCTTGTGGCAGTACTGGAGAAGGGTTGGTGGATTTAGAATGTTCTCCCTTTTAGATTTTATCTAAGACTCACTCCAAGTGCTAAGTCAGTAATTAACACCTGCAAAATATTTAAGTCAAATCTCGATTGTTACACTAATTTGGCTTTAGTTATCAAGATTATTTTGGCATGATACTTTAAAATAAACATAATTTCTCGTATTTTTTTCCCCTCCAGATGGTTCACATCCCCTCACATTTTGGAAAATTGTGGATTCCAGCCATCCAAGTGTGAGTTATATTACTGGGGTAGTAAGCCATTTGAGAAGGCCAATTGGCACCCACTCCAGTACTCTTGCCTGGAAAATCCATGAGATGGAGGCCTGGTAGGCTCAGTCCATGGGTCCTCAAATAGTCGACACGACGTCAGTGACTTCACTTTCACTTTTCCACTTTCATGCATTGGAGAAGGAATGGCAACCCACTCCAGTTTCTCCTGGAGAATCCCAGGGATGGCAGAGCTGGTGGGCTGCCGTCTATGGGGTCACAGAGTCGGCACGACTGAAGTGACTTAGCAGCAAGTAAGACAGTAGCAGTAAGCCACTATTTTCAGAGTGTACCAGGTGTGACAAACACAGATTTGTGAATAAGCATCTAAGAAGACCAGCGGATGTAGGCAGGAAAACAGAAATATCTACTAAATGACTAAGGATCATTATAATCGTTGATTTTATTTCCCATTCTCAGAATCCAAACAAGTATATCCTAAGGAGTAAGATTAGACAATGAATAATAATTTCTAGTAAATATTGGTAAGAACTAAATGCCACTGTCACATCAGTAAAACAAGGATGCTGCAGCCATCAGGACTCTGCAGACACTCCTGCAAGGGTGGGCACCCCTGAGGAGACTCAGGATGAGAAAGCACAGGACACTGGCCCCAATAGTAGAGATGCAGATCAAAGGTAATGTAAAGGGAGGAGCCGGTTTTGACTGCGTTGGATTCTTGACTTTAGCTTGCTACTCATCGCTTTTTGGGGAATCCTACTTCTCTGCCTGAATGTTAAACTAAAGTGATTTTTTCAGCACCGTTTCATCTCAAAGGATATTTGCATGAGCAGCTGTTTATGAACCACTGGCATCTAAATGAATTGTAAATGAAATATACAAAAAAGCAGCAAAGAAAAGAAAATAATGCTTGTGAAAATGTTAAAGGTCTTGTTTAAAAACCTTGTGCAAACAAAAAAAATCAAAAAAAAGACTTTATTGCTAGGATGACAAGTTTTCTAAACACAGAAGTTCCACAGTTCTCTAAAAGTAGCCAAAAGCAAAGAAGTGATGGTCACCCCATGCTCTCAAATATCAATTACAAAAGACATTTTATAAGACTTGCCATGAGTCCCAATCTCAAGTATTTCACAGGCTTTATGTAATCTCATTCTTACATCAACAGGAGGAAGGATTATGCTCTCCATTTACAAAGCAGAAAACTGACGCTCAGAGAGGCTTGTCGATTTGCCCAAATTCAAACAATTCAGTCATTATGACCCCAAGTCTTTTCTTTTAATTTCTACCTGATACTATAACACATATAGAGACAAAATTCACATTTAAAAAATTAATATCTAAATTATATTCCTCTTTTATATATTTGCCCTTCTGTCTGCATTTTCTATGCTGTTGGGTTTCTTGTAGTCATATCTGGCCTCTCCCATGAGGGGACCAGTTCTACATTCCCAGCTAATTAGGGAATAACAGCCCACTCAGTTTGGAGAGCAGAATGATCATTCAGTTCAATTGAGTCGCTCAGTAGTGTCCAACTCTTTGCAACCCCATGAATTGCAGCACACCATGCCTCCCTGTCCATCACCAACTCCCGGAGTTCACTCAGACTCACGTCCATCGAGTCTGTGATGCCATCCAGCCATCTCATCCTCTG
This sequence comes from Bos taurus, assembly GCF_002263795.3. Taxonomy (NCBI): domain Eukaryota; kingdom Metazoa; phylum Chordata; class Mammalia; order Artiodactyla; family Bovidae; genus Bos; species Bos taurus. The sequence goes on along the minus strand of NW_020190994.1, from coordinate 374,144 downwards.
TTGTCCCCTTCTCCTCCTGCCCTCAATCCTCCCAGGATCAGTCTTTTCCAAATGAGTCAACTCTTCACATGAGGTGGGCCAAAGTATTGGAATTTCAACTTTAGCATCAGTTCTTCAAAGAAATCCCAGGGCTGATCTCCTTCAGAATGGACTGGTTGGCATCTTGCAGTCCAAGGGACTCTCAAGAGTCTTCTCCAACACCACAGTTCAAAAGCATCAATTCTTTGGCACTCAGCTTTCTTCACAGTCCAACTCACACATCCATACATAACCACTGGAAAAACCATAACCTTGACTAGATGGACCTTTGTTGGCAAAGTAATGTCTCTGCTTTTCAATATGCTATCTAGGTTGGTCATAACTTTTCTTCCAAGGGATAAGCGTCTTTTAATTTCATGGCTGCAGTCCACCATCTGCAGTGATTTTGGAACCCCAAAAAGTAAAGTCTGACCTGTTTCCTCTGTTTCCCCATCTATTTCCCATGAAGTGATGGGACCAGATGCCATGGTCTTCATTTTCTGAATGTTGAATTTTAAGCCAACTTTTTCACTCTCCTCTTTCACCTTTCTCAAGAGGCTTTTTAGTTCCTCTTCACTTTCTGCCATAAGGGTGGTGTTATCTGCATATCTGAGGTTATTGATATTTCTCCTAGCAATCTTGATTCCAGCTTGTACTTCTTCCAGCCCAGCGTTTCTCATGATGTACTTTGCATATAAGTTAAGTAAGCAGGGTGACAATATACAGCCTTTACGTACTCCTTTTCCTATTTGGAACCAGTCAGTCATTCCATGTCCAGTTCTAACGATCATTAAAAGATCCTAAAAGTGCTTGCTGGGCTTCCCTGGCAGCTCAGTGGTGAAGAATTTGCCTGCCAATGCAGGAGATGCGGGTTTGATTACTGGATCAGGAAGATCCTGTGGAGAAGGAAACGGCAACCCATTCCAGTATTCTTGCCTGGGAAACCCCATGGACAGAGGAGCCTGGAGGGCTACAGTCCATGGGGTCACAAAGAGTCAAACACAACTTAGCGACTAAACAGCAACAGCAACAGAGCATTCTGTTCATAGTTTTTTCAGGCACCCTGTCTACCACATCTAACCCCTTGAATCTGTTCATCACCCTCATTGTATAACCGTAAAGGATTTGATTTAGGTCAAAGATGAAAGGCCTATTGGTTTTCCCAACTTTCTTCAGTTTAAGCCTGAATTTTTCAATAAGGAGCTGATGGTTGGAGCCACAGTCAATTTCAGGTCTTGTTCTTGTTAACCGTATAGAGCTTCTCCATCTTTGGCTGAAAAGGACATAATCAATCTGATTTCAGTATTGATCATTTCATGATGTCCATGTGTAGAACCATCCCCTGTTTAGCCAGAAGAGGGTGGTTGCTACAACCAGTGTACCCTCTTGACAAAACTCATTTAGCCTTTTCCCTGCTTCATTTTGCACACCAAAGGCCAAAGTTGCCTATTACTCCAGGTATGTCTTGATTTTCTACTTTTACATTCCAATTCCCTATAATGAAAAGGATATCTTTTTTGGTATTAGTTTTAGAAGGTGTTGTAGGTCTTCACAGATCCATTCAACTTCAGCTTCTCTGGCATCAGTAATTGGGGCATAGACTTGTATTACTGTGAAGTGGAATGGTTTGCTTTGGAAGTGAACCAAGTTCGTTCTGTCGTTTTTGAGTTTGCACCCAAGTACTGCATTTCAGACTCTTTTGTTGACTGTGAGAGCTACTCCATTCCTTCTAAGGGATTCTTGCCTACAGAAATAGATACAATGGTCATCTGAATTAAATTCACCTATTCCCTTGCATTTTAGTTCACTGATTCCTAAGATGCTTATGTTTACTCTTGCCATCCTCCTGATTGACCACATCAAATTTACCTTGATTCATGGACCTAAAATTCCAGGTTCCTATGCAATATTGTTCTTTTTAGCACTGGACTTTGCTTTCACCAACAGACACTTCCACAACTGAGCATCATTTCTTCTTCAGCCCAAGTGCTTCATTCTTTCTGCAATTGCCCTCCACTCTTCCCCAGTAGCATACTGGAGACCTTCTAACCTGGCGGGCTCATCTTCTGGTATCATATCTTTTTGCCTTTTCATACTATTCATAGGGTTCTCATGGCAAGAATACTGGAGTGGTTTGTCATTTCCTCCACCAGTGGACCACGTTTTGTCAGAACTCTCCACTATAACCTGTCCATCTTAGTTGGCCCTGCATGACATGGCACACAGCTTCACTGAGTTACACAAGCCCTTCACCACAACGAGGCTGTGATCCATGAAGGGGGAAAGGACATGCACAGTTATTTAAGCTCAGCCAAGTTGTTGATTTTTTTTGTTGTTGCTGTTGTTGTTTTCTCTTCCTGAATGAGGGGTGTGTGAGGAAGAAAGGTTTTGGAATTCAATTTTCCTCAACAAATTACAGCATTTTGCTGAGGGCAGCTGTGTTTAACTTCTCATACTCAAAGCAGTCCCAATTTTTTTTTTGAAATTTAATAAGCTATTTTTGGGTATTTTTAAATGTATTTATTTTTAATTGAAGGATAATTAAAATGCCTAACTCTAACTTCCACATCTTACTTTCATTTTCACTTGTTTAACTAGTAGGAAGATTTCTAGGAGGTGATAATTTCAGTGACAAGAACTGTACATAATTGAGACTCCTTACTCAATGTTATTTGGAACCTTGGGAAATTGCATGAAAATTACATTAATTTGAAATATTTAGTGCACAATGGTCAATTTTGAAAACAACTGTTTTTATTCTGTGAGTCTACAAAAGAATGTGTCCATTAAAATCTTCAAGAATTACAAACCTGCTGCTGCTGCTAAGTCGCTTCAGTCATGTCTGACTCTCTGCGACCCCATAGACGGTAGCCCATGAGGCTCCCCCGTCCCTGGGATTCTCCAGGCAAGAACACTGGAGTGGGTTGCCATTTCCTTCTCCAATGCAATACAGACACATGAAAGGTATTTATGGGCCTGGAAACTGTGTCTGACAATAACTTTAATGCAACATAATGCCAGTGTCACCAGACAATTTTCCTCACTTAAAAACACATACGGTGTTTTAAAAGTAAGTACCCATTACTTAGTGCTCAACATGCATTTAGATGTTATGCAAAGAATAACATTAAAACAATTTCATTTCATCTTCCCAACAACATTTATAGAGTTGGCATTACTTTCTCTATTTTACTGAGAGGAGACTGGCTTTGTGGGGCAGAGACAGGAAGAAGGAAAGCTGGGATTCAAGCTTGGAAAGGGAGACTGCAGGGCTCCCACTGCACTTTAAAGCTTTTGCCATCATAAATGATTACCAGGTGGAATAATAAGACATAAATCGGTTTTTGTGCTGCTTTTCCTTCATCCTTTTTGAAATGGTGAACAGCTCCAATTTGCCCAACAACTCATATAACGTGACTGAACAGGCAACATATCTGGTATCTGTAAGAGTCAGTGTACAGGATGGTGTACACACACATGATCACCCTCTGTTGGGATATGGTCTCTGAGTGACATCGTCTGAGTAGATGTTCTGTCCTGAAGTGTAGACCCACTACTCAGAACCCAGGGTTTTCTTTAGCCACACTTGGCATCACTATTACAAAATATTAAATAAATTATCTGAGATATGATTTAAGGGAATGAGAAGGAATTAAATGAGGAAAAGTATATGAAATGGACTCTTTAGAAGTAATAAAAATAAAAATGATCAAGAACCTTCCAAGGTTTATCAAATACACCAAGGACAAGCAGAATCATCAAAACCGAGTTTGGAAACTCTCCGCATGAACTATATCCTTTAAAACAAAACTGAACAACTCCCTTCCAGCCTCTTCCCTTCCCCCTCTCAGCTGGTGATAGAAACACTGGTTCCCACACAAGAATCAGCAGCACCTCCAGACCCAGCATCCACAGCAGCAGCCTTTCCTTCTCATCTGGTATCAAAGGTCACCTCCTAGAAGCTCTGCCACCTCCTGGAACAGGCTCCCTAACTGCCTCCAGCCTCCACATCCAGTTTGCCTTCCAGGACTTCCTCCACAGGGCTCCCACAATTAGGATTCCCAAGGAGCAAGGGGTGAGTTTCTGGATGTCTTCCTTCTCTGGGGGAGCTGGAGGAGACCCATGAGGGGAGGGCTTCATGCCTGACTCACCCCTGTACCTCAGGGCCTCAACTCTAACCCCTGTTTGTTAAAGGGAAGGAGGGAGAGAGGGAAAAAACCACCCACCACCTCACACACACACCCAACTCACAAACTATACACCCCAACAACCAGCAACACCCCCTCAGACCCTACATTCCAGATGGGCCTCTCTCATGCTTCAGTCAAACTCCTTCCAGGAGTAGCCTGTCTTCACCTCAACTCCCTTCACACCTCCTGGATTCTCAGCCCTTTGCACTCTGGCCTCCTCACATCTGAAACCTGCTTCTCCGGTCACCAACACCTGATTCCAAATCAACCAACAACTTTCCATGGACTCACCTTCTCATTTGCATTGAGCAGACCTGTCCTTCCTTGATTCTACAACCTACCTCCTTCTTTCTCCCTTGCTATTCACCGTGAGTCTACTCTCCTCCCCCTTCTCTATTTACTCTCTAATATCGAGTCTTCTTATCTTGGCCCCTGAAAATGCTTCCCTCTCTCTGGGCTATCTTGTCATCCTCACAGATTCAGCTACTACAGCTCAGTGAAGGGTACATAGGCTCTATGCTCATCCTAGATCTCCCCCTCAAACACCAGAATCTTACTTCCAATGACCCGCAGGACACCTCTACCTTCAACTTCAAGATAATTGGACTACAAGTGGCAGAGCTGCGGTTGCAAATCAGCAAGACTAGACTTTTCTCTCCTCTTTAATGAGAATGTTTCCTACTGAAATCAGGTAGCATCTATCCCTGTCTCTATCTGTCATGCAAAAACATGTAACAATTCTGATATGACCACTAACTCACCATGAGCTAAGTACATGGCTGAAACCCAACCTTGGCCTACCTTGCCATAGCAAAGAAACAGAACCTTTCACAAAATCTTTTCAAAGTAATTCATAATCACTGTTAAAATGTGGCCCTGTTTTTAGAAAAAAATTGTTTCTGGGAATAAATTACATAGTTAAACCCAGCAGGGCACATTTACAAAATAAGTTTGCAAAAAAGAAAACAATCAGACATATTTGCAGTACAAGTCCTCTGCCTCTGCCTCTCAGCTTTGTTCACATTGGTAACAGTGGAAGCCTTGCCCACAGGCTATTTTGTCTGCACTGAGAAGTTCACTGCTGCATTTCTGTGTGCAGTCTTTCATAATCCATTTCATTTCCAATATTAACACTTGGGAAGAAAAGGAAAACTCCCCGCAAACTTAATCACTGAAAAGTAGACAGAATTAAATAACAGAAAAAAACAGCCCATGTGAGCAACGATACTAAATGAGATGAGAGCGGAGATGACACAACATCATTCTTTAGAACCTCAAGTTCACAGACAAAACAGAGGCTGGATAGAAGGTATTGCACAGGTCTCTGTCTCTGTCTCTCTCTCTCTCTCTCTCTCCTTTCTTTAAGACATCTCAAGGCAGAGCAATCAACCCGTGAAAAGAAAAAAGCCTACAAAAACAAAGGGCATTTTCTGAGATGACTTTGATCCCAGAATCAAATTACTGGCTTAAAGGCTTTGTATCCTCAATAAATGGTCTCTGTCGTCCTTGTTGGACCTCCCAGGTGGCTCAGTGGTAAAGAATTCACCAGCCAATAAAGGAAACACAGGTTTGATCCCTGGGTCAGGAAGATCCCCTAGGCAATGGCAACCCACTCGAGTACCCTTGCCTTAGAAATCCCATGGACAGGGGAGCCTGCAGGGCTGTAGTCCATGGGGTCACAAAAGAGTTGGACACAACTTAGTGACTAAACAACAACATTGTCCTTGCTAAAGTATTATTTTAAACTTATTTTTACCAATCTTTTCTTTGTAAGTAACCACATATGGCTTTATCCAAATAAAACCATGCAGTAAATATGTGCCCTCTGTGGTAATACAATGCATCGTGCTGGTGCTCAGTCATGTCTGAGTCCATGAAACACCATAGACTACAGCCTGCCAGGATCCTCTGTCCATGAGATTTTTCAGGCAAGAATACTGGAGTGGGTTGCCATTTCCTTCTCCAGGGGTTCTTCCTCACCCAAGGACTGAACTCTTGTCTCTTGTGTTTCCTGTATCTGCAGGAAACTTCATCACTGAGCCACCTAGGAAGGCCAATACAATGCATAATTTAGTTTATCAAGGCTATCTTTCTGTGAGAAATGATTGTCTCTCTGTTATGAAATGTGCTCACAGTAAAGAGAATCCACACCAGACACCTGGAAGGCAGAGGGAGAACCACTTACCCAGCATGTCACTGCTTCAGACCAACCTTGACGTGACTGTGTAGCCACTCCTGTCCAGGTGTTACTCATGTTAACTCAGCCTCCCAATCACAGCCACACCTCTCTCTTACAAACACAGCCTCTTAATGAAGATAATAGAACACATCACCAGTTTGAAAGGCCCACCCTCAGCCCCTGTGAAAAGGCCTTAAGAAACAGGCACCTGCTTCTCCCTGTGAGAGCTCTGACAGGACTGCTACGTTACCTGGATGAAATCAAGAAATGTCAAGGGCAGTAAGTCATCCATTTGACCTATGTCTTTCGAAAAACGATTTAAAATTCTTCCTGCAAGAACAAGGTATAAAAAATTACTCATTTCTTCAGGTAGGAGCTTTAAGAGAAACAATTCATGAAATAATCAAAACAATATTTTTTAAAACATATCTATTTAGGGGCTTCCCTGGTGGTACAGTGAATAAGAATCTGCCTGCCAGTGCAGGGAGATTCCTAGTTTCAATCCCTAGGTTGGGAAGATCATCTGGAGACTAAAATGACTACCCACTCCAATATTCTTGCCTGCAAAGTCCCATGGACAGAGGAGCCTAGTGAGCTACAGTCCACAGGGACACAAAAGGGTCAGACATGACTTAGCGACTAAACAATATCAGCAAATTTAACATATTACAAATTCACATAAAATGAAATAAGGAGATGTAAGTGGTAAATAGAAAGAGAAAATAGGATGACACCTAAAGAGAAACAAAAATATCACCAAATGTCAGTGGGTGGGGAGTTGAAATTGAGCCCTGATTTTCAAAAGAATGGGGGAAATCTTGTGGCAGTACTGGAAAGGGTTGGTGGATTTTAGAATGTTCCTTCCTTTTAGATCTTTTATCTAAGACTCACTCCAAGTGCTAAGTCAGTAATAAACACCTGCAAAATATTTAAGTCAATCCTGATTGTTACACTAATTTTGCTTTAGTTATCAAGATTAATTTTGGCATGATACTTTTAAAATAAACATAATTTCTCTGTAGTTTTTTTTCCCCTCCAGATGGTTCACATCCCCTCACATTTTGGGAAATTGTGGATTCCAGCCATATCCAAGTGTGAGTTTAATACTGGGGTAGTAAGCCATTTGCAGAAGGCAATGGCACCCCACTCCAGTACTCTTGCCTGGAAAATCCCATAGACAGAGGAGCCTGGTAGGCTGCAGTCCATGGTGTCGCAAAGAGTCAGACACGACTGCGTGACTTCACTTTCACTTTTCACTTTCATGCATTGGAGAAGGAAATGGCAACCCACTCCAGTGTTCTTGACTGGAGAATCCCAGGGATGGCGGAGCCTGGTGGGCTGCCGTCTATGGGGTCCCACAGAGTCGGGCACGACTGAAGTGACTTAGCAGTAGAGTAGAAGTAGCAGTAAGCCATTATTTTCAGAGGTGTACCAGGTGTGACAAACACAGATTTGTGATTAAGCGTCTAAGAAGACCAGCAGGATGTAGGCAGGAAAACAGAAATATTACTAAATGACTAAGGATCACTTATAATCGTTGATTTTATTTCCCTTCTCAGAATCCATAACAGTATATCCTAAAGGCGGTAAGATTAGACAATGATAACTAATTTCTAGTAAATATTTGGTGTGAACTATAAATGCCACCTATCACATCAGTAAACAAAGGATGCTGCAGCCATCAGGACTCTGCAGACACTCCTGCAAGGGTGGGGCACCCTGTGGAGACTCAGGATGAGAAAGCACAGGACACTGGCCCCAGATAGCAGAGATGCAGATCAAAGGAACTGTAATAGGGAGGAGCCGGTTTTGATTGCATGTTGGATCTCTTTGACTTTAGCTTTTGCTACTCATCGCTTTTGTTGGGGAATCCTACTTCTCTGCCTGAATGTTAAACTAAAGTGACTTTTTTCTGCTCACAGAGAGACAGTCTAAGCTTGGCCACTTGTGAATGGCTACAGAAAAGAAGAAATGAACACATTCCTCTCCAATTTTGCAAGATAAATGGCCTTTTGACTTGACTTCCTTTCCTGCTTTCCTCTTTGTTCTATAAAAGAACCTGGAATCCAGACCCCAATAAGATTGTTATTTTGAGACATTAGTTTGCCATCTTCGCAGTCTGCCAGCTTTCCAAATAAAGTTGTTATTCCTTGCCTCCGTACCTCGTCTGTAAGACTTACTTGGCTGTCATGAGGCAAGCAGAACAAGCTTGAAATTGGTAACAAGTAACACTACTATATGTGGTTTTCTCTTCATGACAAAACATGCCAGAAACAAAGTCCATCATAAATAATCTATTGCAAATTCAACTTCTGAAAATAATCACAGGAAAGTGTTCAATTTAATATACCTACCACTAAAAGAGTAATTAATTTATGGCCCCTAAACCTTTTGTACAAACTAGGTCGATCTTTGCAGTACTCATTTGGGCTTCTATTTTCTTGAAGGAATGAAGTCATGTTAATAGACACAGGAGGGGAGACAAGATATACCTGAGTGTGCTATCTGCTCTAGGATTAGTAACCTTGAAGATTTAAACTTCATCCCAAATCCTTGAAAAATAAGTCAGCATCTGGAGATACCCACAGGTATTGAATACAAAAGTGTCTGGTTAACTGTGGTCATGAACAATCAAAGGCTTTGAGAACAGAAATCCAGTCCCACTTGATACTCCCAACTTCATGACTGTAGTTTTCAAATTAATTGACAAAAGTGGAGCAACTTCACAACATAAAAGCACAGACTCCTCCAATCATTTCCTCATTACAGCTTCATAATAAGATGAGATCTGTGTGGCCCTCTGCAGTTTATTATCCTATACTCTGCTCCTGCCTGGACCAAACAACATGTGCTGAGTAAATCTACACATGATGTTGACCTCAACAGTCTTATTTAACTATCATAAGAGTCTTGTGGAACAGGAAAGAGCAGCAGTTACTTCCCTTTCACAGGAGACGAAGTTCCCAGACACCATGTCATCATCCTCGCTAAGGTTCCTTAGGCATTGCCCATGTGCTAAGTGTTACAAATGTATTAATCTGTTTAATGCCCACAGTACTGAGATATTCACAAGTGTGTGAATCAGTCAGTTCAATTTAGCTGCTCAGTCATATCTGACTCTTTGCAACTCTATGGACTGCAGCACACCAGGCCTCCCTGTCCATCATCAACTCCCAGAGCTTGCTCAAACTCATGTCCATCGAGTCGATGATAACATCCAACCATCTTATCCTCTGTCATCCCCCTCTCCTCCCACCTTCAATCTTTCCCAACATCAGGGTCTTTTCAAATGAGTCAGCTCTTCACTTCAGGTGGCCAAAGAATTGGAGCTTCAGCATCAGTCCTTCCAGTGAATATTCAGGACTGATTTCCTTTAGGATGGACTGGTTGGATCTCCTTGAGGTCCAAGGGACTCCCAAGAATCTTCTCCAACACCACAGTTCAAAAGCATCAAGTCTTCAGCACTAGCTTTCCTATGGCCCTACTCTCACATCCATTCATGACTACTAAAAAAACCATAGCTTTGACCAAATGGACTTCTGTCAGCAAAGTAATGTCTCTGCTTTTTAATATGCTATCTAGATTGGTCATAGCTTTTCTTCCAAGGAGCAAGCGTCTTTTAATTTCATGGCTGCAGTCACCATCTGCAGTGATTTTGGAGCCCAAGAAAACAAAGTCTCTCACTCTTTCCACTGTTTCCCCACTTATCTGCCATGAAATGATGGGACCAGATGTCATGATCTTAGTTTTCCGAATGTTGAGTTTTAACTCAGCTGTTTCACTCTCCTCTTTCACTTTCATCAAGAGGCTCCTAAGTTCCTCTTTGCTTTCTGCCATAATGGTGGTGTCATCTGCATATCTAAGGTTATTGATATTTCTCCTGGCAATCTTAATTCTGGCTTGAGCTTCATCCAGCCCAGGATTTCACATGATGTACTCTGCATATAAGTTAAATAAGTAAGGTGACAATATACAGCCTTGACGTACTCCTTTCCGAACTTGGAACCTATCCATTGTTTCATGTCCAGGTCTAACTGTTGCTTCTTGATCTGCATACAGATTTCTTAGGAGGCAGGTCAGGTGGTCTGGTAATACCATCTCTTTCAGAATTTTCCAGAGTTTATTGTGATCCACACAGTCAAAGGCCTTTGCATAGTCAATAAAGCAGAAGTAGATATTTTTATGGAACTCTCTAGCCTTTTTGATGATCCAACAGATGTTGGCAGCTTGATCTCTGGTTCCTCTGCCTTTTCTAAAACCAGCTTGAATATCTGGAAGTTCTCGATTCAGGTACTATTGAAGCATCACTTGGAGAATTTTGAGCATTATTTTGCTAGCATGAGAGATGAGTGCAATTGTGCAATAGTTTGAACATTCTTTAGCATTGCCTTTCTTTGGGATTGGAATGAAAACTGACTTTTTCCAGTCCTGTGGCCACTTCCACAGTTTTCCAAATTTGCTGGCATACTGAGTGCAGCACTTTTACAGGAGCATCTTTTAGAATTTGAAGTAATTCAGCTAACTCCATCAACTGCACTAGCTTTTTTTTTTTTTTTAGTTTTAGTTTTTTTTTAATTTAATTTTATTTTTAAACTTTACAATATTGTATTGGTTTTGCCAAATATCGAAATGAATCTGCCACAGGTATACATGTGTTCCCCATCCTGAACCCTCCCCCTTCCTCCCTCCCCATACCATCCCTCTGGGTCGTCCCAGTGCATCAGCCCCAAACATCCAGTATCGTGTATCGAACCTGGACTGGCGACTCGTTCCATATATGATATTATACGTATTTCAATGCCATTCTCCTAAATCATCCCACCCTCTCCCTCTCCCACAGAGTCCACAAGACTGTTCTATACATCAGGGTCTCTTTTGCTGTCTCGTATACAGGGTTATTGTTACCATCTTTCTAAATTCCATATATATGCGTTAGTATACTGTATTGGTGTTTTTCTTTCTGGCTTACTTCACTCTGTATAATAGGTTCCAGTTTCATCCACCTCATTAGAACTGATTCAAACGTATTCTTTTTAACGGCTGAGTAATACTCCATTGTGCACTAGTTTTTTTGTAGTGATGCTTCCTAACACCTATCTGACTTCAGACTCCAGGAAGTCTGGCTCTAGGTGAGTGATCACACCATCATGGTTATCTGGGTCATGAAGGTGTTTTTTGTATAGTTCTTCTGTGTATTCTTGGCACCTTTTCTTAATATCTTCTGCTCTGTTAGGTCCGTACCATTTCTGCCCTTTATTGTGCCCATCTTTGCTTGAAATGTTCCCTTCATATCTCTAATTTTCTTGAAGCAACCTCTAGTCTTTGCCAGTGTGTTAACAGTATCCTCATATTTTACAGGTTAGAAAATCGAGACACAGAGAAATGAAATAACTAGCACATACATAAAGATTAACATAACTATAACTGGCTACTGCTATTAGTAACTAGCAACAGGACTGAAACGAGACAGCTGGTTCTAGAATCCATAATTATAACCATGGCACCATCCTGCCTGGAGATTTGCCTGCCCAGTAGTATCTACATGCTTTATCCTTGGTCACACAGCTGGTTGATGACCATGCTGAGCTTATTCCTATCCTCCCTCCAGCCCTCATTCCTGCCTCGACAGGTCCTGTCAATCATCACTTGCAAAAAAACAAAGCCACCTTGGGCCTCAGCACAAGTCTAACCACCTGAACAGCGTAGGCATGTACACTGATGAACTAACCCTTTGTAGGAAGCCAGGTCAGGAGACTACTTTCTGAAGTACGACAGGTCAAAGGCCTCAAGGTAGAGGAAGCAACCACTAGGAAACCTTCAGGGACACTCTTGCTTAACACTGAAGATCCACCTGCCACATACCACAAGACCACTTAAATATAACCAAAAGTCCATTGCAAAACTAGAGAGTGGATTTTATTGAGGAGGATGTATACATTTAACTGATCTTGTGTTTTAACTAATTTTCCATTACTATTTAGGTAAACCTCAAAGTATGAACGCATGTCAGAGCTCTGTGGTCCCAGAAATGAATGGGCAATGAAACAAAGACACACACAGCCTGTCTCCTATAGAGATGTTCCTGGAAGAAGGTCCTTCTTAACACCATGTTAGCTTAACACCATGTAACACAGCCAACCTTCCAAAACTTGTCAAAAACATTTCAACATGTTATCATTATCTGTTGGATGTTTCATATGCCACACAACAAATGGACTCTTAAACCATCCTGCAAAATATACATTCATTTATCTTTACTGCTGCTGCTACTGCTAAGTCACTTCAGTCACGTCCGACTCTGTGCGACCCCATAGACGGCAGCCCATCAGGCTCCCCCGTCCCTGGGATTCTCCAGGCAAGAACACTGGAGTGGGTTGCCATTTCCTTCTCCAAATTAGCAGTCTAGGACTCACCTAACATTTATATTATACTTCTTCAACAGAACCCAAGATGAACCACTAGTAAAACAGATTATAAGATTATTTGGATATTGGATGAATTGATCTGCTGAACTCTATAATTCACAGAAGGAATTAAAACTTTTAATTTGTTTTTTAACAAATAAAATTCTGCACTGTGCTAATCTCATTTTGCATATAATTTAGCAAATGGCTATTAAGGCTTTATTGTAAGGGATTACAAAAAAAAGTCCTATTGTGCACCATGCAAGATACAGAAAATAATGATTCACAAATAACTAACGAACAGCTAAGGGAATCATGGTTTTTCCTTTCATTATAGACTTCTCAAAATAAAAATGTTTTCAAATTAAAGTTACATTAAGAGTTTATGGAAAATCACATCCCTAGCTTAAGAACTTAAAGGTCTTTCCATTTTAAAAAGGAATGGATGATTATAACTAAAGCTTGTTAAAATGTTGCTTTGGGGAAAAGTATTGATTCTTTGTTTCATTCTTTCTAATAGCTTTTTCTTTGCCTGCTTACTATAAAATAAAGCACTGTTAGTCTGAGGACAATTTCTGATTCAGTCACAGATACACATAAATTGCAAGAAAAGCTCATACACTCCTATATTCAGATTTCCTCTGGTAGGAAAAAATAGCTATGAAACTTTTTATATAAAACTAATCAACATGCACAGTGATTTTTGTCCTAGCATCTCTTCCATTTTCAACTATCAAACATAATTAGGCATTAAAAGTGTTAAGACATAGAAAAACTTGGTGTCTGACTTACCTATAGGATTTCTATTGAAGAACAATACCGGAGCTCTCAAAATGGACTCCAACATTTTGTTGTGCAAAGTTTGTGAAGAATTAACAAGGACATAGAATATCAACAGAGATCTTATGATGCCAAAAAGGATGGTAGATACAATTAACCCTGAAATAAAGAAACATCACTCAGCACAAGATCTCTGCCTTATACTCAATGACGCTAAAGCATGGTAGGCAGTTTATAAAGATACTGTGTATTTTATTCTATAAGTAAAATTTATACATAAATTTACATATATAGAATACAGAATCAATAAATTTGTATATATATATATATGTAACTACACATATACAATGGATTGTGTAAGAGCTCAATGCTTTCACAAAATATATTTATAAAGTACAATATAAAAAACACTATTTTCTTCTCATGAAATAGAAACAACACAGAGGAGGGTGGAAATCGTATAAACTGCAGGCGCATTTTAGGTTTTCCTAATTCAATTAAAAGTCCTAATAAAGACTCAGGAGAAAAATGATAATTAATTCCAGTTGAGTTATTTCAAATCCTAAAAGATGATGTTGTGAAAGTGCTGCACTCAATATACCAGCAAATTTGGAAATCTCGGCAATGGCCACAGGACTGGAAAAGGTAAGTTTTAATTCCAATCCCTAAGAAAGGCAATGCCAAAGAATGCTCAAACTACCACACAATTACACTCATCTCACACGCTTGTAAAGTTATGCTCAAAATTCTCCAAGCCAGGCTTCAGCAATACGTGAACCATAAAATTCCAGATGTTCAAGCTGGTTTTGGAAAAGGCAGAGAAACCAGAGATCAAATTGCCACCCCCACGGAATCATCAAAAAAGCAAGAGAGTTCCAGAAAAACATCTATTTCTGCTTTATTGACTATGCCAAGGCCTTTGACTGTATGGATCACAATAAACTCTGGAAAATTCTGAAAGACATAGGAATAAAAGACTACCTGACCTGCCTCCTGATAAAGCTGTATGCAGCTCAGGAAGCAACAGTTAAAACTGGGCATGGAATAAGAGACTGGTTCCAAATTCGGAAAGGAGTACGTCAAGGCTGTGTATTGTCACCTGGCTTATTTAACATATATGCAGAGTACATCATGAGAAATCCTGGGCTGGATGAAGCATAAGCTGGAATCAAGATTGCCAGGAGAAATAGCAATAACCTCAGATATGCAGATGACACCATCCTTATGGGAGAAAGTGAAGAACTAGAGCCTCTTTGATGAAAGTGAAAGAGGAGAGTGAAAAAGTTGGCTTAAAGCTCAACATTCAGAAAACTAAGATCATGGCATCCAGTCCCATCACTTCATGGCAAATAGATAGGGAAACAGTGGAAATAGTGGCAGACTTTATTTATTGGGGGGCTCCAAAATCACTGCAGATGGTGACTGCAGCCACAAAATAAAAAGACACATACTCCTTGAAAGAAAAGTAATGACCAATCCAGACAGCATATTAAAAAGCAGAGACATTACTTTGCCAACAAAGGTCCATCTAGTTAAGGCTATGGTTTTTCCAGTGGTCATGTATGGATGTGAGAGTTGGACCAAAGGAAAGCTAATGCTGAAGACTCAATGCTTTTGAACTGTGGTGTTGGAGAAGACTCTTGAGAGTCCCTTGGACTGCAAGGAGATCCAACCAGTCCATCCTAAAGGATATCAGTCCTGAATATTCATTGGAAGGACTGATGCTAAAGCTGAAGCTCCCATTCTTTGGCCACCTGATGTGAAGAGCTGACTCATTTGAAAAGACCCTGATGTTCGGAAAGATTGAAGGTGGGAGGAGAAGCATATGACAGAGGATGAGATGGTTGGATGCCATCACTGACTCAATGGACATGAGTTTGAGTAAACTCCAGGAGTTGGTGATGCTGAAGGGCCTGATGTTGGAAGGCCTGACATGCTACAGTCCATTGGGTCGCAAAGAATCGGACACAACTGAGAGACTGAACTAAACTGATAAAAAGTAGTTGATTTTCCTTTCCCCATATTTCAAATATCACTACTTACAGTATGTCCCATAATCTAAAACTCTGGTATGCTTTACAGCCAACAGATGAATTAACAGGGAACAAGAGAAAAGACTTAGCATTTCCTTGTAAACATCTAATTACAAGTAAGTGTCTATTTACTTTCATGTAAAGTCGCTACTTGAGAACCTACTGTACAGCACAGAGAAGTCTATTCAGTGCTCTGTGGTGACCAAAATGGGAAAGAAATTAAAAAATGGGAGGATATATGTATATGTATAACTGGTTCACTTTCCTGAACAGCACAAAGTAACACAACATGGTTATGCTACAACTATACTGTAATAAAAATTAGTAAAACTTTTAAAAATAAATAATAAAGTAGCTACTTCTATGCCCAAGTAGCTTTAAAGAGTACAAAAAGATCATGTTAAGTTGTAAGTGGACCATCCCTTAAACAACTGAATTGGAAGGAACTACAAATTAGATTTTGACATGAGGTAATTAATCTAAGTTAGCAACTAATCTCTCACTAAGTGATTTATAGAAACATAAAGCATATGCTTTATGTTTCTATAAATCACTTAGTGAGAGATTAGTAAATAAATATCATTTAAATGTATGTCTTTTCAATGACATAAATGATCACTACTATGCATCAGACAGCTATGAATTAAAACAGCCCTCCAAACATCTCTCCTGTTCACAATGGTAAATAGAGTGGGTAAATAGAGTTAATATAATAAATATTCCATCAAGTACTTTTTTTCCATTTAGATGACACATCAGTGTTATTTAAATTCTGAAAGCTGCTCAAATTCCTGAATTCCATCAACAGGCATTTGCTGCCTACCATTCTATATGAATATGTAACAGAATCCCTTCCTCCTTTTTAAGTCCACATAATCAACAAATTCAGAAGGTAAACAGCTAATGGGTTTAAGTTTCTTAGCAAGTGATCAATAAAATAAATACCAAATTTCAATGAGTGGATTTTCATATGAATCACTTTTTGTAGAAAGCTTTTACAAACATTTCCTGTGGGAATTTTTTTTTTAATATTTTATTTTTAATTTTATTTTATTTAACTTTACAATATTGTATTGGTTTTGCCAAATATCAAAATGAATCTGCCACAGGTATACATGTGTTCCCCATCCTGAACCCCCCTTCTTCCTCCCTCCCCATACCATCCCTCTGGGGCATCCCAGTGCATCAGCCCCAAGCATCCAGGATCCTGCATTGAACCTGGACTGGCGACTCATTTCATATATGATATTATACATATTTCAATGCCATTCTCCCAAATCATCCCACTCTCTTCTTCTCCCACAGAGTCCAAAAGACTGTTCTATACATCAGGGTCTCTTTTGCTGTCTCGTATACAGGGTTATTGTTACCATCTTTCTAAATTCCATATATATGCGTTAGTATACTGTATTGGTGTTTTTCTTTCTGGCTTATTTCACTCTGTATCATTGGCTCCAGTTTCATCCACCTCATTAGAACTGATTCAAATGTATTCTTTTTACTGGCTGAGTAATACTCCATTGTGTATATGTACCATGGCTTTCTTATCCATTCATCTGCTGATAGACATCTAGGTTGCTTCCATGTCCTGGCTATTATAAACAGTGCTGCGATGAACATTGGGGTACATGGGTCTCTTTCAATTCTGGTTTCCTCAGTGTGTTTGCCCAGCAGTGGGATTGCTGGATCATAAGGCAGTTCTATTTCCAGTTTTTTAAGGAATCTCCACACTGTTCTCCATAGTGGCTGTACTAGTTTGCATTCCCACCAACAGTGTAAGAGGGTTCCCTTTTCTCCACACCCTCTCCAGCATTTATTGCTTGTAGACTTTTGGATCGCAGACATTCTGACTGGCGTGAAATGGTACCTCATAGTGGCTTTGATTTGCATTTCTCTGATAATGAGTGATGTTGAGCATCTTTTCATGTGTTTGTTAGCCATCTGTATGTCTTCTTTGGAGAAATGTCTATTTAGTTCTTTGGCCCATTTTTTGATTGGGTCATTTATTTTTCTGGAATTGAGGTGTAGGAGTTGCTTGTATATTTTTGAGATTAGTTGTTTGTCAGTTGCTTCATTTGCTATTATTTTCTCCCATTCTGAAGGCTGTATTTTCACCTTGCTTATAGTTTCCTTTGTTGTGCAGAAGCTTTTAAGTTTAATTAGGTCCCATTTGTTTATTTTTGCTTTTATTTCCAATATTCTAGGAGGTGGGTCATAGAGGATCCTGCTGTGATGTATGTCGGAGAGTATTTTGCCTATGTTCTCCTCTAGGAGTTTTATAGTTTCTGGTCTTACATTTAGATCTTTAATCCATTTTGAGTTTATTTTTGCAGATGACATGATCCTCTACATAGAAAACCCTAAAGACTCCACCAGAAAATTACTAGAACTAATCAATGAATATAGTAAATTTGCAGGATATAAAATCAACACACAGAAATCCCTTGCATTCCTATACACTAATAATGAGAAAATAGAAAGTGAAATTAAGAAAACAATTCCATTCACCATTGCAACGAAAAGAATAAAATACTTAGGAATATATCTACCTAAAGAAACTAAAGACCTATATATAGAAAACTATAAAACACTGGTGAAAGAAATCAAAGAGGGCACTAATAGATGGAGAAATAAACCATGTTCATGGATTGGAAAAATCAATATAGTGAAAATGAGTATACTACCCAAAGCAATTTATAGATTCAATGCAATCCCTATCAAGCTACCAACAGTATTCTTCACAGAGCTAGAACAAATGATTTCACAATTTGTATGGAAATACAAAAAACCTCGAATAGCCAAAGCGATCTTGAGAAAGAAGAATGGAACTGGAGGAATCAACCTGCCTGACTTCAGGCTCTACTACAAAGCCACAGTCATCAAGACAGTATGGTACTGGCACAAAGACAGAAATATAGATCAATGGAACAAAATAGAAAGCCCAGAGATAAATCCATGCACATATGGACACCTTATCTTTGAAAAAGGAGGCAAGAATATACAATGGATTAAAGACAATCTCTTTAACAAGTGGTGCTGGGAAAACTGGTCAACCACTTGTAAAAGAATGAAACTAGAGCACTTTCTAACACCATACACAAAAATAAACTGTGGGAATATTTAAATTAAAAAAATTTTAATTGGGGTATAACTGTCTTACAATGTTGTGTTAGTTTCTGCTGAACAAGGAAGTGAATCAGCTACATGTATACAAATATCCGCTCTCTCTTGGACCTCCTTCCCCACCACCATTTCCACCCCTGTAGGTCACCACAGATCACCAAGCTGAGCTCCTTGAGCTATACAAAAACAACTTCCCACTATCTATTTGTTTTACACATGGTAGTGTAGATATGTCAATCCTAATTTTCTAACTTACCCCCTTAACCAGAGTCAACCATCTATTCTTTACCTCTACATTTTTACATCTAAAAATTATTAAATTTTATATATATAAAGAGAATTTACACAAATATTTAAAAAATACTTTGATTCAAGAAACGTATTTTATGCTGAAAAGTGTTTCCCAGCTCTGTTTGGGAACAAGGCCCTGTGTTTGTCTCCCTCTTATAAATTTGAATCATGACTTTCAGTTCTCAAAATCACCTATGAAGAAGCTGCTAAAGGGCAAGACGTGGGAAAACACCATGGGAGGATCACATTCACCATCAAGTTTACTTTTTCTTCAGAGAAACTACATGACAGTCATAAGAGGAGGCTGAACAAGCACCACCTCCCCCCTACTTGTGGGAAAGTGAGGCTTCGTGTAGATTTCATAGCACTTTGGGTCAGACCAGAAATAACTCAGTGGTCTCTATTCCTACTGTTGCAAATAGCATCTATATTGTACCATTTTTCTAGATTCCACATATATGTGTTAATTATGCATTTTTGTTTTTCTCTTTCTGACTTACTTCACTCTGTATGACAGACTCTAGGTCCATCCATGTCTACAAATGACCCAATTTTGTTCCTTTTTATGGTTGAGTAATATTCCAGTGTGGGCTTCCCTGGTGGCTCAGTGGTAAAGAACCTGCCTGCCAATGGAGGATGCAGGTTCAATCCCTGGGTCACATAGACCCCCTGGAGAACGAAATGGCAATTCACTCTAGTATTTTTGCCTAGTAAACCACATGGAAGAGAAGCCTGATAGGCTACAGTCCATGGGGTTGAAAATGAGTCAGACATGATTTAGCAACTGAATAACAAAAATATGCCAGTGTATATATGTTCCATAAATGAGATGAAAAGACAACCTTGATAATGAGAAAAATATCTGCAAACTAAGCAATTTTCAAGGGATTAATTTCCAAAATATACAAACAGCTCATGTAACTCAAAAAAAAAAAAAAAAAAAAATCAAAAAATGGGCAGAAGACTTAAATAGACACTTTCCAAAGAAGACAGACAGATGGCCAAAAGGCACATGAAAAAATGTTCAACATCACTTAATTTTTCAGGTCAATTCAGTTCAGTCACTTAGTTGTGTCTGACTCTTTGTGACCCCATGGACTGCAGGCCGCCAGGCTTCCCTGTCCATCACCAAATCCTGGAGCTTGCTCAAACTCAAGTCTCTCAAGTGGATGATGCCATCCAACCATCTCATCCTCTGTTGTCCCCTTCTCCTCCTGCCATCAGTCTTTCCCAGCATGAGGGTCTTTTCCAAGAAGTCAGTTCTTTGCATCAGGTGGCCAAAGTATGGGAGCTTCAGCTTCAGCATGAGTCCTTCCAATGAACATTCGGGACTGATTTCCTTTAGGATGGACTTGTTGGATCTCCTTGCAGTCCAAGGGACTCTCAAGAGTCTTCTCCAACAGCACAATTCAAAAGCATCAAGTCTTCAGCATTCAGCTATCTTGATAGTCCAGCTCTCACATCCATATGTAGATCAAAACTACAATAAGGTAGGACTTCACACCAGTCAGAATGGCCATCATCAAAAAATCTACAAGCAATAAATGCCAGAGAGAGTGTGGAGAAAAGGAAACCTTTTTACACTGTTGGTGGGAATGTACATTGATACAGCCATACTGTTCACCATGGAGAACAGTATGAAAATTCTTTTAAAAACTAGGAATAAAACTACCATATGACCCAGCAAGCCCACTACTGGGCAATATCCTGAGGACACCATAATCCAAATGACACATGGTCCTCAAGGTTCACAGCAGCACTATTTACAAAAGCTAGGACATGGAAGCAATCTAGATGTCCATCAACAGATGAATGGAAGAAGATATTTAAAATTTTAGGTGAAGATGAATGCTATATAAATTCTAAACACTCCTGTGAATAGAGAGGGTCATTTTATTAGTCTGGCAAGCCAAATGTTAAGTCAATCACACAGTTGGGGATGAGATAACACGGTGATCTCAAGGTAAGAAAGAGAAGGAATTCTAATCTCACACACTGTCTCGCATACAGAGTTATCATTACCATCTTTCTAAATTCCATGTATGGCGGATTCATGTTGATATATGGCAAAACCAATACAATATTGGAAAGTAATTAATCTCCAATTAAAATAAATAAATTTATATTAAAAATAAAATTAAAAAAAATAATCCCACACACTGGATTACTTCCTGTTTAGCTTCTCAAGTAATTAGTGAAGCCCAAGAGAGGAGCAGTGTGGAAGTCTGCATACCGACAAGGCAATAACACCTTCATTTCAGGACCCTTGCTGCCAGAGAATTTCATGTAAGATCAATAAAAGCCAGGATTTATTCAGACGAAATTAGAACACTCTGAACCACAGGATGGGGATCCCTTTCTAATCTCCTTGCCCACTCATACGATGATACAAGATTTAGCTAAAGTGACTTATTAGAATAGACAATACCCACATATTTCCAGTGGCTGATTTTCATAATGTGCAATCCTGGTTTAACTCCCAAAGCCAAGTGCACAGTAAATTAAGAGTCTTCATTCAACCTCTTCTTCTACGAATTTCTAATTTTAAAAAATAATTTATTCTAGTTAATTTCACAGCGTAAATGCAACTTTCAGGACTCTTAGTCACATAAGACATTACTGAACTACTCCTGGAGGCCTAGTTACTCACACAGCCTCATTGTAACAACCTCAGACTCTCATAAATGGACTAGAAGATTCAACTTTACCTGAATAAACTGTAAAGTACCAGTTCAGATCGAGGATGAAAATTATATCTTCTTTTCCATATAGCCTAAAATACAGGTCTCTTTGTATATTCCCCCTATGGAACAGGGAAGAAAAAAATATCCCTCACAATTTTTGGGAATTGTGGATTCCAGCCATTATCCAAGTGTGAGTTTAATACTGGGGTAGGTAAGCCATTTGCAGAAGGCAATGGCAAAAACCACCACTCCAAGTACTCTTGGCCTGGAAATCCCATAGACAGAGGAGCCCTGGTAGGCTGCAAGTCCATGGTGTCGCAAAGAGTCAGACACGACTGGGCAGTGACTTCACTTTTCACTTTTCACTTTAATGGCATTGGAGAAGGAAATGGCAACCCCACTCCAGTGTTCTTGACTGGAGAATCCCAGGGATGGCGGAGCCTGGTTGGGCCTGCCGTCTATGGGGGTCCACAGAGTCGGGCACGACTGAAGTGGACTTAGCAGTAGAGTAGAAGTAGCAGTAAGCCATTATTTTCAAAGAGGTGTAGCCAGGTGTGACAAACACAGAATTTGTGATTAAGCGTTCTAAGAAGACCAGCAGGATGTAGGCAGGAAAACAGAAATATTACTAAATGACTAAGGATCTACTATAATGTTGATTTTAATTTCCCTTCTCAAGAATCCTAACAGTATATCCTAAAGGCGGTAGGTAAGGATTAAGACAATGATAACTAATTTCTAGTAAATATTTGGTGTGAACTATAAATGCCACTATCACATCAGTAAACAAAGGATGCTGCAAGCCATCAGGACTCTGCAGACACTCCCTGCCAAAGGGTGGGGGCACCCTGTGGGAGACTCAGGATGAGAAAGCACAGGACACTGGCCCCAGATAGCAGAGATGCAGATCAAAGGACTGTAATAGGTGAGGAAGCCGGTTTTGATTTGCACAATGTTGGATCTCTTTGACTTTAGCTTTTGCTACCATCGCTTTGTTGGTGAATCCCTACTTCTCTGCCTGAATGTTAAACTAAAGTGACTTTTTCTGCTCACAAGAGAGACAGTCTAAGCTTGGCCACTTGTGAATGGCTACAGAAAAGAAGAAAATGACACATTCCTCTCCATTTGCAAGATAACATGGCCTTTTGACTTGACCTTCCTTTCCTGCTTTCCTCTTTTGTTCTATAAAAGAACTGGATCCAGACGCCCAATAAGATTTGTTAATTTGGAGACGTTAGTTGCCTCTTCCAGTCTGCCAGCTTCCAATAAGTTGATTATTTCCTTGCCTCCGACACTCTTGTCTGTAAAGCTTACTTGGGCTGTCACGAGGTGCAAGCTGAGATACAATTGCTTGAATATTCGTAACAAATGTAACCCCCTACTATATGTGGAATTTCTCTTCATGAACAAAACATACCAGAAACAAAGGTCCACATAAAATAAATCTTATTAGCCAAATTCCAACTTCTGAAAATAATCACAGGAAAGGGGTTAACAATTACTTATACTCCTTCCGACTAAAGAGTAATTAATTTATGGCCGCCTAACCTTTTGTACAACCTGCAGGTCGTAATCGTTTGGCAGTACTCATTTGGGCTTCTATTTTCATTGAAAGGATGAAGTCATGTTAATAGATCACAGGAGGGGAGACAAGAATATACCACAGTGTGCTAGCTGGCTCTAGGAATTAGTAACCTTTGAAGGATTTAAAACTTCATTCCAAATCCTTGAATAATAATAAGTCAGCCCATCTGGCAGATAACCGACAGGTACTTGATACCAAAAGTGATCTGGTTAACTGTGGGTCAATGATAGCAACTGCTAAAGGCCTTTGGAGAACAGAAAATCCAGTCCCACTTGATACTCCCACTCAATGACTGTAGTTTTTCAAATTAATCTGACAAAAGTGGAACGCAAACTTCACAACAATAAAAGCACAGATCTCTTCCAAATCATTTCCTCAATTAACATGCTTCATAATAAATCAGATCTGTGTCCGTGGCCCTGCAACAGTTTATTATCCTATACCTCTGCTCCTGCCTGGATCCAAACAACATGTGCTGAGTTAAATCCTACACATGATGCTGACCTGCAACAGTCTTTATTTTTAACTTATCAATAAGAAGTCTTGTGTGGAACTAGAAAGAGCAGAGTTACTTTCCGATTTCACAGGAGACGAAGTCTGAAAGGACGCGCAGATGTCATCATCCTCACTAAGGTTCCTTAGGCTGCCATTGCGTGACAGTGTTAGCAGCAATGTAATTAATCTGTTTAAATGCCACAGTAGTACTCAGAGATATTGCTAAAAGTGTGTGAATCAGTCAGTTTCAATTTAGGATGCTCAGTCAATTGTAGCTGCTTTGCAACTCTTATGGACTGCAGCACCCAGCGCTCCTGTGCCATCACCAACTCCCAGAGCTTGGCTAAAACTCATGTCATCTGAGTCGGTGATAAATCCAAAGTCTCATCTGTATCTCTCTGTCATCCTCCCTCCTCCTCCCCCTTCAATCTTCCAACTCAGGTGTCTTTTCAAGAAGTCAGCTCTTCACTCAGGTGGCCAAAGAGTATTGGGCCCTTCATTAGCATCAGTCCTCTCCAGTGATATTCAGGACTGATTTCCTTTAGGATGGACTGGTCTGGATCTCTGCCTTGAGGCCAAGGGACACCAAGATGCTTCTCCAACACCACAGTCAAAAGCATCACGTCTTCAGCACTATGCTTTCCTTGGTCCACTCTCACATCCATTCATGACTAACTAAAAAAACCAGAGCTTTGACCAGAACTTGGACTTCTTGTCAGAAAAGTAATGTCCTCTGCTTTTTAATATGCTTCTAGATTGGTCATGCTTTCCTTCCAAGGAGCAGCGTCTTTAATTTCATGGCCCGCAGTCACGCATCTGCAGTGATTTTTGGAGCCAAGAAAACAAGTCATCTCACTGGTTTCCACTGTTTCCCCTCACTTATTGCCAATGAAAGTGAGTTTGTGGTAACAGTATGTCTAGATCTTAGTTATTTTCGAATGTTGAGTTTTTAACTACCCAGCTGTTTCACTGTCCTCTTTCAACTTTCCATTAAAGAGGCTCCTACATGTTCTCTCGTTTGCCTTTCTGCCATAATGGGGGTGTCATCTGTTAATATCTAAGGTTATTCGATATTTCTCCTGGCAATCTTGATTCTGGCTTGAGCTCCATCCAGCCAGGATTTCACATGATGTACTCTGCATATAAGTTAAATTAAGTCAGGTGACAAATACAAGCCTTGACGTACTCCTTTCCTGAACTTGGACCTTCCATTGTTTTCATGTCCAGGTCTAACTGTTGCTTCTTGATCTGCTAATACAGATTTTCCTTTAGGAGGCCAGGTCAAGGTGGTCTGGTAATACCCATCTCTTTCAGAAATTTTCCAAGAGTTTATTGTGAATCCACACACCAGTCGAAAGCCTTGCATAGTCAAGATAATAGTCAGAAAGTAGATATTTTTATGGAACTCTCTTGCCTTTTTGATATCCAAACCAGATTCCTGGCAGCTTTGATCTCTAGTTCCTCTGCTTTTCTAAAACCAGCTTGGAATATCTGGAAAGTTCTCGAAATTCAGGTACTAGTTGAAGCAATTCACTTGGGAGATATTTTGAGCATTATTTGCTAGCTGAGAGATGAAAGTGCATTTGTGTTCAATAAGTTTTGAACATTTCTTTGCAGTTTGCCCTTTCTTTGGATTGGGAAATGAAAACTGACTTTTTCCAAGATCTCTGTGGTCACTTCACAGTTTTCCAATTTGCTTGGCATACCTCGGTGCAGCACTTTTAACAGGACATTCTTTTAGAATTTGATAAGTAATAGCTAACCCATGCAACTGTCACTAGCCTTTTGCTTTTATTTGTATAGTTTGTGCCTTCTTAATTCACGCATTTCCATTAGTCAAATCTATGAAGTCTGCTCTATGGTTTGAGTGACCAACATATCAAATGAGTATTCTGGGTCCACGAGTTAGTCATAGTTTCCTCATCTTCTGAAACCGCCCCTTCTACACTCTGCTCCGATTAGCCACTACCGTTGGTTCGTCCCATTATTGCTCGGCCCAATCCATATGCTTTGAACATGACCTTGTGCACTTCCAATTATTATATCTATAACGTACTTGTCTGCAGTTCTCCTAAAAGTATCACGCCTCAATATCAGTTAAACTAGACACAGAGATAATCCTAGCAAGACATAGTTTAGTACATCAACGGTCTCTATTTAGCTGCACTCGTATACAAGGGTTATCTGTACCACATTTGCTCAGAATCCATAATTATACTGGACATCCTGCTGGTAGATTTGCTTGCCGTATATCTGGCTTTATCTTGGTCACACAGTAGTTATGACAGTATTAGGTTCCAACGTCTCACCCCTCATCTAGACCTGTTCCCAAACATGGTATTCCTGTTTGACAAGGTCGATGTCAATCTTCACTTGGCAAACAAAAGTTTTCCGAAATATGGCTTCACCAAGTCCTAACCTACGCTGAACTGCTGCATTGACTCCAAGTGAAGCTACCCTTCAGAGGACCTCAGATCGAGTTGATCACCTGACAATCATAGGTTATCTAAAGGGGTCATGGAAGGGTTATAGTCTACATCTGGTATAACCTTAGGACCTTTCTTTCTTATACATGAAAGATCCCTAATACACAGGCATTGTACCTAGTACGCAAAGTCCAAGTTGATAACTGAGACGTCTTATTGGGATGCCCAATTCATTTCTTAAACTGGTCCCTTCTATCGTTACACTAATTTTTCCTGAAAGCACTAGTTTGCATTTTAACAGATCTCTATAAAGTTTAGAAAACAGAATCAGTGAACATGATAACTACCATACATAGGTTACACTATACAACGCACTGATTGTGCAACTAGCAAACAAAGAACGAACAGCCTGGCTTCTAGAATATTCCTGTAATTCTAACCAATGCTTACTTACATCCGCATGGTAATTGCCTGAAACCCTAGTATAACACGCCTTTCAATCACTTGGTCAAAACATTTGCAACATGCTGATCTTATTCCTGGGATTTCCCATATGCACACTCAAATGTCTGCCTCGACAAATCCTAGTCATCATACCAAAAAAACACAAGTTACCTTTACTAATTGGGCTGCACGCCTAAGTCTAGCCACACTAGTCGTAGTCTGTACCTGATGAAGCTGCCCTCTATGTAGGAGCGCAGTCAGGGACCTACTCTGTCTGAGTGATCGTAGGTCAAAGGACCTCAGGTAGATGTGAGGCACCATAGTAAAATCCTTCAGGTCCAATTGCGTTAAAACGGATCCACCTCCAACATTTTACTAATAGACATCTTAACATAACCCAAGATACCATAGAAAACAGAGTAGTGAGATTTATTAGGATGGATGATTATCACGGATCTAATTTCAGAAGATTAAACTTTGAGATTGTTTTTTTAACAAATAAATTTTCATTGCTAGCTCATTTAGTGCTAAACTCAAAGTGAGCTATGTAGAGCTCTTTCCAGTTGATACTAGCATGATTACAAAGACAGAACAGCTTCCTTAGAATGTTGTGCAAGTAATGGTCGCTAAACCATAGATAACACAATGTAACAAGCCCTTCCAAAAACTTGCAATAAACATTCAAAACATGTTTTCCTTATCTGTTGGAGCTTATATCTAAATTGTTATTGCCACAACAATATTTTAGAGACTCTTAAGAAAACACAATCCTGCAAAAAATTCATTTAAGGTCTTACTTGTTCTAGACATTGATGATAATATTCAGCACGTCCGACTATTATGGACCCGCTATAGAAGCATCGTGCTCCGTCTTGGGATAAAGTCTCGGTCTAATTGAGTTCACTTGGGTGGTCTAGCCTTTCTTACTTGCCTTAGCGTCATAAGGCACAACTAAATTTATAAGCTTCTCAACAGACCAAATGAACACTATAAAACGTTATAGATTTGATTGGATTGACTGCTGACTCTTAATCAGAGATACTTAGTTTTTACATAAAAGACTTCTTCCATTTGCAATATGAATGTATTAAGCTAAGTAAGTTACAAAAAGGGTCATATGTGCAACTGCAATCAGAATGACACATAATAACGACAGCTAGGAAGAATCATGTTTTCTCATAACTTCTAACAAATTAAGTTACATTGTTGGACCATCCCTAGCTTAAGATTAAAGGTCTTCCATTTTTAAAAAGGAATGATGATATAACTAAAGCTTGTTAAATGTTCTTTGGGAAAAGTATGATTCTTTGTTTCATTCTTTCTAATAGCTTTTCTTTGCCTGCTTACATATAAAATAAAGCACTGTTAGTCTGAGGAACATTCTGATTCAGTCACAGATACACATAAAATTGCAAGAAAGTCATACACTCCTATATTCAGATTTCTCTGTAGGAAAAAATAGCTTGAAACTTTTTATAAAACTAATCAACATGCACAGTGATTTTTGTCCTAGCATCTCTTCCATTTTCAACTATCAACATAATTAGGCATTAAAAGTGTTAAGACATAGAAAAAACTTGGTGTCTGACTTAACCTATAGGATTTCTATTGAAGAACAATACCGGAGCTCTCAAAATGGACTCCAAACATTTTGGTTGTGCAAAGTTTGTGAAAGAATTAACAGGACATAGAATATCAACAGAGATCTTAGATGCCAAAAAGGGATGGTAGATACAATTAACCCTGAAATAAAGAAACATCACTCAGCACAAGATCTCTGCCTTATACTCAATGACGCTAAAGCATGGTAGGACGTTTATAAAGATACTGTGTATTTTATTCTATAAGTAAAATTTATACATAAATTTTACATATATAGAATACAGAATCAATAAATTGTATATATATATATATGTAACTACAATATATCAATGGATTGTGTAAGAGCTCAATGCTTTCACAAATATATTTAATAAAGTACAATATAAAAAACACTATTTTCTTCTCATGAAATAGAAACAACACAGAGGAGGGTGGAAATCGTAGTAAACTGCAGGCGCATTTTTAGGTTTTCCTAATTCATTAAAAGTCTAATAAAGACTCAGGAGAAAAATGATATTAATTCCAGTTGAGTTATTTTCAAATCCTAAAAGATGATGTTGTGAAAGTGCTGCACTCAATATACCAGCAAATTTGGAAAATCTCGGCAATGGCACAGGACTGGAAAAGGTAAGTTTTTAATTCCAATCCCTAAGAAAGGCAATGCCAAAGAATGCTCAAACTACCACACAATTACAACTCATCTCACATGCTTGTAAAGTTAATGCTCAAAAATTCTCCAAGCCAGGCTTCAGCAATACTGAACCATAAATTAAAGATGTTCAAGCTGGTTTTGGAAAAGGCAGAGAAACCAGAGATCAAATTGCCACCCCACGGAATCATCAAAAAAGCAAGAGAGTTCCAGAAAAACATCTATTTTCTGCTTTATTGACTTATGCCAAGGGCCTTTGACTGTATGGATCACAATAAACCTCTGGAATAATTCTGAAAGACATAGGAATAAAAGACTACATGACCTGCCTCCTGATAAATGCTGTATCCAGCTCAGGAAGCAACAGTTAAAACTGGGCATGGAATAAGAGACTGGTTCAAATTCGGAAAAGGAGTACGTCAAAGGCTGTGTATTGTCACTCTTGCTTATTTAACATATATGCAGAGTACATCATGAGAAATCCTGGGCTGGATGAAGCATAAGCTGAATCAAGATTGCCCAGGAGAAATAGCAATACCCTCAGATATGCAGATGACACCATCCTTATGGAAGAAAATGAAGAACTAGAGCCTCTTTGATGAAAGTGAAAGAGGAGAGTGAAAAAGTTGGCTTAAAGCTCAACATTCAGAAAATCTAAGATCATGGCATCCAGTCCCATCACTTCATGGCAAATAGATAGGGAAACAGTGGAAATAGTGGCAGACTTTTATTTTATTGGGGGCCTCCAAAATCACTGCAGATGGTGACTGGCAGCCACAAAATAAAAAGACACATACTCCCCTTGAAAGAAAAGTAATGACCAATCCAGACAGCATAATTAAAAAGCAGAGACATTACTTCCAACAAAGGTCCATCTAGTTAAGGCTATGGTTTTTCCAAGTGGTCATGTATGGATGTGAGAGTTGGACCAAAGGAAAGCTAATGGCTGAAAGACTCAAATGCTTTTGAACTGTGGTGTGGAGAAGACTCTTGAGAGTCCCCTTGGACTGCACAGGAAGATCCAACCAGTCCATCCTAAAGGATTTCAGTCCTGAATATTCATTGGAAGGACTGATGCTGAAAGCTGAAGCTCCCATTCTTTGGCCACCTGATGTGAAGAGCTGACTCATTTGAAAAGACCCTGATGTTCGGAAAGATTGAAGGTGGGAGGAGAAGCATATGACAGAGGATGAGATGGTTGGATGCCATCACTGACTCAATGGACATGAGTTTGAGTTAACTCCAGGAGTTGGGTGATGCTGAAGGGCCTGATGTTGGAAGGCCTGACATGCTACAGTCCATTGGGTCGCAAAGAATCGGACACAATGAGAGACTGAACTAAACTGATAAAAAGTAGTTGATTTTCCTTTCCCGCATATTTCAAAATATCACTACTTACAGTATGTCCCATAATCTAAAACTCTGGTATGCTTACAGCCACAGAATGAATTAACAGGGAACAAGAGAAAAGACTTAGCATTTCCTTGTAAACATCTAATTACAAGTAAGTGTCTTATTTACTTCATGTAAAGTCGCTACTTGAGAACCTACTGTACAGCACAGAGAAGTCTATTCAGTGCTCTGTGGTGACCAAAATGGGAAAGAAATTAAAAAATGGAGATATTGTATATGGTATAACTGGTTCACTTTTCCCTGAACAGCATAAAGTAACACACATGGTTATGCTACAACTATACTGTAATAAAAATTAGTAAAACTTTTAAAAATAAATAATAAAGTAGCTACTTCTATGCCAAGTAGCTTTAAAGAGTACAAAAAGATCAGATGTTAAGTTGTAAGTGGACCATCCCTTAAACAACTGAATTGGAAGGAACTACAAATTAGATTTTGACATGAGGTAATTAATCTAAGTTAGCAACTAATCTCTCACTAAGTGATTTATAAAAACAAAAGGATTGCTTCTATGTTTGCTATAAATCACTTATGAGAGATTAGTAAATTATAATATCATTTAAATGTATGTCCTTTTCAAATGACAATAAATGATCACTTACTATGCATCAGACAGCTATGAATTAAAACAAGCCCTCCAAACATCTCTCCTGTTCACAATGGTAAATAAGTGGGTAAAATGAGTTAATAAATAAAATATTCATCAAGTACTTTTTTTTCCATTTAGATGACACATCAGTGTTATTTAAATTCTGAAAGCTGCTCAAATTCCTGAATTCCATCAACAGGCATTGCTGCCTACCATTTCTATATGAATATGTAATCAGAATCCCCTGTCCTCCTTTTTAAGTCCACATATATCAACAAAATTCAGAAGGTAAACAGCTAATGGTTTAAGTTTCCTAGCAAAGTGATCAATAAAATAGAATACCAAATTCAAATGAGTGATTTTCAATATGAATCACTTATTGTAGAAAGCTTTTACAAACATTTCCTGTGGGAATTTTTTTTTTAATAGTTTTATTTTTAATTTTATTTTATTTAACTTTACAATATGTATTGGTTTTGCAAATATCAAAATGGAATCTGCCACAGACTATACAGTGTTTCCCATCCTGAACCCCCCTTCTTCCTCCCTCCCCATACCATCGCCTCTGGGGCATCCCAGTGCATCAGCCCCAAGCATCCAGGATCCTGCATTGAACCTGGACTGGCGACTCATTTCATATATGATATTATACATATTTCAATGCCATTCTCCAAATCATCCCACTCTCTTCTTCTCCCACAGAGTCCAAAAGACTGTCTTATACATCAGGGTCTCTTTTGCTGTCTCGTATTACAGGGTTATTGTTACCATCCTTCTCTAAAATTTCCATATATATGCCATTAGTATATCTGTAGTTTGGTGTTTTTCCCTTTCTGGCTTACTTCACTCTGTATAATAGGTTCCAGTTTCATCCATCTCATTAGAACTGATTCAAATGTATTCTTTTTAATGGCTGAGTAATACTCCATTGTGTATATGTACCACTGCTTTCTTATCATTCATCTGCTGATGGGCATCTAGGTTGCTTCCATTGTCCTTGGCTATTATAAACAGTGGCTGCAATGAACATTGGGGTACACGTGTCTCTTTCCCTTCTGGTTTTCCTCAGTGTGCATGCCCAGCAGTGGGATTGCTGGATCATAAGGCAGTTCTATTTCCAGTTTTTTTAAGGAATCCCACACTGTTTCTCCATAGTGGCTTGTACTAGTTTGCATTCCCACCAACAGTGTAAGAGGGTTCCCTTTTCTCCACACCCCTCCAGCATTTATTGCTTGTAGACATTTGGGTCGCAGCCATTCTGACTGGTGTGAAATAGTACCTCATAGTGGTTTTGATTTGCATTTGCATTTGATTTGCAGTTGCATTTGCAAAAGATGTTGAGCATCTTTTCATGTGTTTGTTAGCCATCTATATGTCTTCTTTGGAGAAATGTCTATTTAGTTCTTTGGCCCATTTTTTGATTGGGTCATTTATTTTCTGGAGTTGAGCTGTAGGAGTTGCTTGTATATTTTTGAGATTAGTTGTTTGTCAGTTGCTTCATTTGCTATTATTTTCTCCCATTCTGAAGGCTGCCTTTTCAACCTTGCTAATAGTTTCCTTTGATGTTGCAGAAGCTTTTAAGGTTAATTAGGTCCCATTTGTTTATTTTTGCTTTTATTTCCAATATTCTGGGTGGTGGGTCATAGAGGATCCTGCTGTGATGTATGTCAGAGAGTGTTTTGCCTATGTTCTCCTCTAGAAGTTTTATAGTTTCTGTCTTACATTGAGATCTTTAATCTTTTTTATTTTTGCAGATGACATATCCTCTACATTAGAAAACCCTAAAGACTCCACCAGAAAATTACTAGAACTAATCAATGAATATAGTAAATTTGCAGGATATAAAATCAACACACACAGAAATCCCTTGCATTCCTATACACTATAATGAGAAAAATAGAAAGTGAAATTAAGAAAACAATTCCATTCACCATTGCAACGAAAAGAATAAAATACTTAGGAATATATCTACCTAAAGAAACTAAAGACCTATATATAGAAAACTATAAAACACTGGTGAATAGATCAAAGAGGGCACTAATAGATGGAGAAATAAACCATGTTCATGGATTTGGAAAATCAAAATATAGTGAAATATGAGTATACTACCCAAAGCAATTTATTAGGACTTCAATGCAATCCCTATCAAGCTAAACCAAGTATTTCTTCACAGAGCTAGAAAAAATGATTTCACAATTTGTATGGAAATACAAAAAACCTCAAATAGCCAAAGCTATCTTGGGAGAAAGAAGAATGGAACTGGAGGAATCAACCTACCTGACTTCAGGCTTCTACTACAAAGCCACAGTTATCAAGACAGTATGGTACTGGCACAAAGACAGAAATATAGATCAAATGAACAAATAGAAAAGCCCAGAGATAAATCCAGTGCACAATATGGACACCTTATCTTTGAAAAAGGAGGCAAGAAATATACAATGGAATTAAAGACAATCTCTTTAACAAGTGGTGCTGGGAAAACTGGTCAACACACTTGTGTAAAAGAATGAAACTGAGCACTTTCTAACACCATACACAAAAAATAAACTGTGGGAATATTTTAAATTTAAAAAAATTTTAATTGGGGTATAACTGTCTTACATGTTGTTGTTAGTTTCTGCTGACAAGGAAGTGAATCAGCTACATGTATACAAATTCCGCTCGTCTCTTGGACCTCCTTCCCCACCACCATTTTCCACCCCCTGTAGGTCACCACAGATCACCAAGCTGAGCTCCTTGAGCTATAACAAAAACAACTTCCGCACTACTATTTGTTTAAACACATGGTAGTGTAAGATATGTCAATCCTAATTTTGCTAACTTACCCCCTTATAACCAGAGTCAACCATCTATTCTTTACCTCTACATTTTTACATCTAAAATTATTTAAAAATTTTATATATATAAAGAATTTACACAAATATTTTAAAAAAATACTTTGATTTCAAGAAACGTATTTTTTATGCTGAAAAGTGTTTTCCCAGCTCTGTTTGGGAACAAGGCCCCTGTGTTTGTCTCCCTCTTATAAATTTGAATCATGACTTTCAGTTCTCAAAATCAGCCTATGAAGAAAGCTGCTAAAGGGCAAGACGTGGGAAAACACCATGGGAGGATCACATTCACCATCAAGTTTACTTTTTTCTTCAGAGAAACTACATGACTCAGTCTAAAGGAGCTGAACAAGCACTCACCTCCGCCCATTCTGATATGACCACTAACTAACCATGAGCTAAGTACATGGCCGAAACCCAACCTTGGCCTACCTTGCCATAGCAAAGAAACAGAACCTTTTGCAAAATCTTTTCAATGTAATTCATAATCACTGTTAAAATGTGACCCTGTTTTTAGGAAAAAATTGTTTCTGGGAATAAATTCCATAGTTAAACCCAGCAGGGCACATTTATAAAATAAGTTTGCAAAATAGAAAACAATCAGACATCTTTGCAGTACAAGTCCTCTGCCTCTGCCTCTCAGCTTTGTTCACATTGGTAACAGTGGAAACCTTGCCCACAGGCTATGCTGTCTGCACTGAGAAGTTCACTGCTGCATTTCTGTGTGCAGTCTTTCATAATCCATTTCATTTCCAAAATTAACACTTGGGAAGAAAAGGAAAATCCCCCGCAAACTTAATCACTGAAAAGTAGACAGAATTAAATAACAGAAAAAAACAGCCCATGTGAGCAATGATACTAAATGAGATGAGAGCAGAAATGACACAACATCATTCTTTAGAACCTCAAGTTCACAGACAAAACAGAGGCTGGATAGAAGGTATTCCATAGGTCTCTCTCTCTCTCTCTCTCTCTCTCCTTTCTTTAAGACATCTCAAGGCAGAGCAATCAACCCGTGAAAAGAAAAAAGCCTACAAAAACAAAGGGCATTTTCTGAGATGACTTTGATCCCAGAGTCAAATTACTGGCTTAAAGGCTTTGTACCCTCAACAACTGCTCTCTGTTGTCCTTGTTGGACCTCCCAGGTGGCTCAGTGGTAAAGAATTCACCTGCCAATAAAGGAAACACAGGTTTGATCCCTGGGTCAGGAAGATCCCCTAGGCAATGGCAACCCACTGGGGTACCCTAGCCTTAGAAATCCCATGGACAGGGGAGCCTGCAGGGCTGTAGTCCATGGGGTCACAAAAGAGTTGGACACAACTTAGTGACTAAACAACAACATTGTCCTTGCTAAAGTATTATTTTCAACTTATTTTTACCAATCTTTTCTTTGTAAGTAACCACATATGGCTTTATTCAAACAAAACCATGCAGTAAATATGTGCCCTCTGTGGTAATAAAATGCATCGTGCTGGTGCTCAGTCATGTCTGAGTCCCTGAAACACTATAGACTACAGCCTACCAGGCTCCTCTGTCCATGAGATTTTCCAGGCAAGAATACTGGAGTGGGTTGCCATTTCCTTCTCCAGGGGATCTTCTTCACCCAAGGACTGAACTCTTGTCTCTTGTCTTTCCTGTATCTGCAGGAAACTTCTTTACCACTAAGCCACCTAGGAAGGCCGATACAATGCATAATTTAGTTTATCAAGGCTATCTCTCTGTGAGAGATGATTGTCTCTCTGGTATGAAATGTGCTCACAGTACAGGGAATCCACACCAGATACCTGGAAGGCAGAGGAAGAACCACTTACACAGCATGTCCCTGCTTCAGACCAACCTTGAGGTGACTGTGTAGCCACTCCTGCCCCAGGTGTTACTCATGTTAACTCAGCCTCTCAATCACAACCACACCTCTCTCTTACAAACATAGCCTCTTACTGAAGATAACAGGACACATCACCAGTTTGAAAGGCCCACCCTCAGCCCCTGTGAAAAGGCCTTGAGAAATAGGCACCTGCTTTTCCCCATGAGAGCTCTGACAGGACTGCTACGTTACCTGGATGAAATCAAGAAATGTCAAGGGCAGTAAGTCATCCATTTGACCTATGTCTTTCGAAAAACGATTTAAAATTCTTCCTGCAAGAACAAGATATAAAAAATTACTCATTTCTTCACGTAGGAGCTTTAAGAAAAACAATTCATGAAATAATCAAAACAATATTTTTTAAAACATATGTATTTAGGGGCTTCCCTGGTAGTACAGAGGATAAGAATCTGCCTGCCAATGCAGGGAGATTCCTAGGTTTAATCCCTAGGTTGGGAAGATCATCTGGAGACTAAAATGACTACCTACTCCAGTATTCTTGGCTGCAAAATCTCATGGACAGAGGAGCCTAGTGAGCTACAGTCCATGGGGACACAAAAGGGTCAGATATGACTTAGCGACTAAACAACACCAGCAAATTTAACATATTACAAATTCACATAAAATGAAATAAGAAGATGTAAGTGGTAAAAAGAAAGAGAAAATAGGATGACACCTAAAGAGAAACAAAAATATCACCAAATGTCAGTGGGTGGGGAGTTGAAATTGAGCCCTGATTTTCAAAAGAATGGGGAAATCTTGTGGCAGTACTGGAAAGGGTTGGTGGATTTTAGAATGTTC
Organism: Bos taurus; assembly: GCF_002263795.3. Lineage (NCBI taxonomy): Eukaryota > Metazoa > Chordata > Mammalia > Artiodactyla > Bovidae > Bos > Bos taurus. The sequence goes on along the minus strand of NW_020190994.1, from coordinate 337,743 downwards.
CCTCATTTTAGATCTCTTATCTAAGACTCACTCCAAGTGCTAAGTCAGTAATAAACACCTGCAAAATATTTAAGTCAATCCTGATTGTTATACTAATTTTGCTTTAGTTATCAAAATTAATTTTGGCATGATACTTTTTAAATAAACATAACTTCTCTGTAATTATTTTTCCCCTCCAGATGGTTCACATCCCCTCACATTTTGGGAAATTGTGGATTCCAGCCATTTCCAAGTGTGAGTTTAATACTGGGGTAGTAAGCCATTATTTTCAGAGGTGTACCAGGTGTGACAAACACAGATTTGTGAATAAGCATCTAAGAAGACCAGAGGGATGTAGGCAGGAAAACAGAAATATTACTAAATGACTAAGGATCACTTATAATCATTGATTTTATTTCCCTTCTCAGAATCCACAACAACAGTATATCCTAAAGGCAGTAAAATTAGACGATGATAACTAATTTCTAGTAAATATGTGGTGTGAACTAAAAATGCCACCTGTCACATCAGTAAACAAAGGATGTTGTAGCCATCAGGACTCTGCAGACACCCCTGCAAGGGTGGTGCACCCTGAGGAGACTCAGGATGAGAAAGCACAGGACACTGGCCCCAGATAGCGGAGATGCAGATCAAAGGAACTGTAACAGGGAGGAGCCATTTTTGACTGCATGTTGGATCTCTTTGACTTTAGCTTTTGCTACTCATCGCTTTTGTTGTGGAATCCTACTTCTCTGCCTGAATGTTAAACTAAAGTGGCTTTTTTCTGCTCACAGAGAGACAGTCTGACCTTGGCCACTTGTGAATGGCTGCAGCAAAGAAGAAATGAACACATCCCTCTCCAATTTTGCAAGATAAATGGCCTTTTGACTTGACTTCCTTGTCTGCTCTCCTCTTTGTTCTATAAAAGAAGCTGGCATCCAGACCCCAATAAGACTGTTATTTTGAGACGTTAGTTTGCCGTCTTCTCAGTCTGCCAGCTTTCCAAATAGAGTTATTATTCCTTGCCTCCACACCTTGTCTGTAAGACTTACTGGGCTGTCACGAGGCAAGCAGAACAAGCTTGAACTCGGTAACAAGTAACACTACTATATGTGGTTTTCCCTTCATGACAAAACATACCAGAAACAAAGTCCACCATAAATAATCTATTGCAAATTCCACTTCTGAAAATAATCACAGGAAAGGGTTCAATTTACTATACCTTCCACTGAAAGAGTAATTAATTTATGGCCCCTAAACCTTTTGCACAAACTCGGTCTATCTTTGCAGTACTCATTTGGGCTTCTATTTTCTTGAAGGAATGAAGTCATGTTAATAGACACAGGAGGGGAGACAAGATATACCCAAGTGTGCTAGCTGCTCTAGGATTAGTAACCTTGAAGATTTAAACTTCATCCCAAATCCTTGAATAATAAATAAGTCAGCATCTGGAGATACCCACAGGTCTTGAATACCAAAGAGTCTGGTTAACTGTGGTCATGAGCACTCAAAGGCTTTGAGAACAGAAATCCAGTCCCACTTGATACTCCCAACTTCATGACTGTAGTTTTCAAATTAACTGACAAAAGTGGAGCAACTTCACAACATAAAAGCACAGACTCCTCGAATCATTTCCTCATTACAGCTTCATAATAAAATGAGATCTGTGTGGCCCTGCACAGTTTATTATCCTATGCTCTGCTCCTGCCTGGATCAAACAACATGTGCTGAGTAAATCTACACATGATGCTGACCTCAACAGTCTTATTTAATTATCATAAGAGTCTTGTGGAACAGGAAAGAGCAGGAGTTACTTCCATTTCACAGGAGACAAAGTTCACAGACGCCATGTCATCATCCTCACTAAGGTTCCTTAGGCACTGCCCATGTGCTAAGTGTTGCAAATGTATTAATCTGTTTAATGCCCACAGTACTGAGATATTCAAAAGTGTGTGAATCAGTCAGTTCAATTCAGTCGCTCAGTTGTATCTGGCTTTTTGCAACTCTATGGACTGCAGCACGCCAGCCTCTGTGTCCATCACCAACTCCCAGAGCTTGCTAAAACTCATGTCCATTGAGTCGGTGATAATATCCAACCATCTCATCCTCTGTCGTCCCCCTCTCCTCCCGCCTTCAATCTTTACCAACATCAGGGTCTTTTCAAATGAGTCAGCTCTTCACATCAGGTGGCCAAAGTATTGGGGCTTCAGCTTCAGCATCAGTCCTTCCAATGAATATTCAGGACTGATTTCCTTTAGGATGGACTGGTTGGATCTCCGTGCAGACCAAAGGACACTCAAGAGTCTTCTCCAACACCACAGTTCAAAAGCATCACGTCTTCAGCACTAGCTTTCCTATGATCCAACTCTCACATCCATTCATGACTACTAGAAAAACCAGAGCTTTGACCAGATGGACTTTTGTCAGCAAAGTAATGTCTCTGCTTTTTAATATGCTGTCTAGATTGGTCATAGCTTTTCTTCCAAGGAGCAAGCGTCTTTTAATTTCATGGCCGCAATCACCATCTGCAGTGATTTTGGGGCCCAAGAAAACAAAGTATCTCACTGTTTCCCCTGTTTCCCCACTTATGTGCCATGAAGTGATGGGACCAGATGTCACGATCTTAGTTTTCTGAATGTTGAGTTTTAACCCAGCTGTTTCACTGTCCTCTTTCACTTTCATCAAGAGCCTCCTCAGTTCCTCTTTGCTTTCTGCCATAAGGGTGGTGTCATCTGTATATCTAAGGTTATTGATATTTCTCCTGGCAATCTTGATTCTGGCTTGAGCTTCATCCAGCCCAGGATTTCACATGATGTACTCTGCATATAAGTTAAATAAGCAGGGTGACAATATACAGCCTTGACGTACTGCTTTCTGAACTTGGAACCTGTCCATTGTTTCATGTCCAGGTCTAAATGTTGCTTCTTGATCTTCATACAGATTTCTTAGGAGGCAGGTCAGGTGGTCTGGTAATCCCATCTCTTTCAGAATTTTCCAGAGTTTATTGTGATCCACACAGTCGAAGGCCTTGGCATAGTCAATAAAGCAGAAGTAGATATTTTTCTGGAACTCTCTTGCCTTTTTGATGATCCAACAGATGTTGGCAGCTTGATCTCTAGTTCCTCTGCCTTTTCTAAAACCAGCTTGAATATCTGGAAGTTCTCAATTCAGGTACTGTTGAAGCATCACTTGGAGAATTTTGAGCATTATTTGCTAGTGTGTGAGATGAGTGCAAAGTTGTGCAGTAGTTTGAACATTCTTTAGTATTGCCTTTCTTTGGGATTGGAATGAAAACTGACTTTTTCCAGTCCTGTGGTCACTTGCACAGTTTTCCAAATTTGCTGGCATACTGAGTGCAGCACTTTAACAGGAGCATCTTTTAGAATTTGAAGTAATTTAGCTAACCATCAACTGCACTAGCTTTTTTATAGTGATGCTTCCTAACACCCATCTGACTTCAGACTCCAGGAAGTCTGGCTCTAGGTGAGTGATCACACCATCATGGTTATCTGGGTCATGAAGGTCTTTTTGTATAGTTCTTCTATGTATTCTTGCCGCCTTTTCTTAACATCTTCTGCTTCTGTTAGGTCCATACCATTTCTGTCCTTTATTGTGCCCATCTTTGCTTGAAATGTTCCCTTGGTATCTCTAATTTTCTTGAAGCAACCTCTAGTCTTTGCTAGTGTGTTAACAGTATCCTCATATTTTACAGGTTAGAAAACTGAGACACAGAGAAATGAAATCACTAGCACATACATAAAGATTAAAGTAACTATAACTGGCTACTACTATTAGTAACTAGCAACAGGACTGAACCGAGACAGCTTGTTCTAGAATCCATAATTATAACCATGGCACCATCCTGCCTGGAGATTTGCCTGCCCAGTAGTATCTACCTGCTTTATCCTTGGTCACACAGCTAGTTGATGACCAGGCTGAGCTTATTCCTATCGTCCCTCCAGCCCTCATCCCTGCCTGTCCCAGAAACAATCCCTGATTGACAGGTCCTGTCAATCATCACTTGCAAAAAAACAAAGCCACCTTGGGCCTCAGCACAAGTCTAACCACCTGAACAGCGTGGGCATGTCCACTGATGAACTAACCCTTCAGAGGAACCCAGATCAGGAGGCTACTCTCTGAAGCAAGACAGGTCAAAGGCCTCATGGTAGAGGAAGCAACCACTAGGAAACCTTCAGGGACACTCTTCCTTAACACTGAAGATCCACCTGCCACATACCACACGACCGCTTAAATATAACCAAAAGTCCATTGCAAAACTAGAGAGCAGATTTTATTGAGGAGGATGTATACATTTAACTGATCTTGTGTTTTAACTAATTTTCCATTACCATTTAGGTAAACCTCAAAATATGAACGCATGTCAGAGCTCTGTGGTCCCACAAACGAATGGGCAATGAAACAAAGACACACACAGCCTGTCTCCTATAGAGATATTCCTGGAAGAAGGTCCTTCTTAACACCATCTTAGCTTAACACCATGTAAGCTTAACACCATGTAACACAGCCAACATTTCAACAACTTGTCAAAAACATTTCAACATGTTTTCATTATCTGTTGGATGTTTCATATGCTACACAACAAATGGACTCTTAAACCATCCTGCAAAATAAACATTCATTTATCTTTACTGCTGCTGCTACTGCTAAGTCACTTCAGTCGTGTCTGACTCTGTGCGACCCCATAGATGGCAGCCCATCAGGCTCCCCTGTCCCTGGGATTCTCCAGGCAAGAACACTGGAGTGTGTTGCCATATCCTTCTCCAAATTAGCAGTTTAGGACTCATCTAACATTTATATTATACTTCTTCAACAGAACCCAAGATGAACCACTAGTAAAACAGATTATAAGATTATTTGGATATTGGATGAATTGATCTGCTGAACTCTAGAATTCACAGAAGGAATTAAAACTTTTAATTTGTTTTTTAACAAATAAAATTCTGCACTGTGCTAATCTCATTTTGCATATAATTTAGCAAATGGCTATTAAGGCTTTATTGTAAGGGATTACAAAAAAACAGTCCTATTGTGCACCATGCAAGATATAGAAAATAATGATTCACAAATAACTAATGAACAACTAAGGGAATCATGGTTTTTCCTTTCATTATAGACTTCTCAAAATCAAAATGTTTTCAAATTAAAGTTATATTAAGAGTTTATAGAAAATCACATCCCTAGCTTAAGAACTTAAAGGTCTTACTATTTTAAAAAGAATGGATGATTATAACTATAGCTTTTTAAAATGTTGCTTTGGAGAAAAGTCTTGATTCTTTGTTTCATTCTTTCTAGTAGCTTTTTCTTTGCCGGCTTACTATAAAATAAAGCACTGTTAGTCTGAGGACAATTTCTGATTCAGTTACAGATACACATAAATTGCAAGAAAAGCTCATACACTCCTATATTCAGATTTCCTCTGGCAGGAAAAAATAGCTATGAAACTTTTTATATAAAACTAATCAACATGCACAGTGATTTTTGTCCTAGCATCTCTTCCATTTTCAACTATCAAACATAATTAGGCATTAAAAGTGTTAAGACATAGAAAAACTTGGTGTCTGACTTACCTATCGGATTTCTATTGAAGAACAATACCGGAGCTCTGAAAATGGACTCCAACATTTTGTTGTGCAAAGTTTGTGAAGAATTAACAAGGACATAGAATATCAACAGAGATCTTGTAATGCCAAAAAGGATGGTAGATACAATTAACCCTGAAATAAAGAAACATCACTCAGCACAAGATCTCTGCCTTATACTCAATGACGCTAAAGCATGGTAGGCAGTTTATAAAGATACTGTGTATTTTATTCTATAAGTAAAATTTATACATAAATTTACATATATAGAATATAGAATCAATAAATTTATATATATATATGTAACTACACATATACAATGGATTGTGTAAGAGCTCAATGCTTTCACAAAACATAAAGAACAATATAAAAAACACTATTTTCTTCTCATGAAATAGAAACAACATAGAGGAGGGTGGAAATCGTGTAAACTGCAGGCGCATTCTAGGTTTTCCTAATTCAATTAAAAGTTCTAATAAAAACTCAGGAGAAAAAAGATAATTAATTCAAGTTGAGTTATTTCAAATCCTAAAAGATGATGCTGTGAAAGTGCTGCACTCAATATGCCAGAAAATTTGGAAATCTCGGCAGTGGCCACAGGACTTGAAAAGGTCAGTTTTAATTCCAATCCCTAAGAAAGGCAATGCCAAAGAATGCTCAAACTACCACACAATTACACTCATCTCACATGCTTGTAAAGTAATGCTCAAAATTCTCCAAGCCAGGCTTCAGCAATACATGAACCATAAACTTCCAGATGTTCAAACTGGTTTTGGAAAAGGCAGAGAAATCAGAGATCAAATTGCCAACCCCGCAGAATCATTGAAAAAGCAAGAGAGTTCCAGAAAAACATCTATTTCTGCTTTATTGACTATGCCAAGGCCTTTGACTGTGTGGATCACAATAAACTTTAGAAAATTCTGAAACAGATAGGAATAAAAGACCACCTGACCTGCCTCCTGAGAAATCTGTATGCAGCTCAGGAAGCAACAGTTAAAACTGGGCATGGAACAACAGACTGGTTCCAAATAGGAAAAGGAGTACATCAAGGCTGTATATTGTCACCTTGCTTATTTAACATATATGCAGAGTACATCATGAGAAATGCTGGGCTGGATGAAGCATAAGCTGGAATCAAGATTGCCAGGAGAAACAGCAATAACCTCAGATATGCAGATGACACCATCCTTCTGGCAGAAAGTGAAGAACTAGAGCCTCTCTGATGAAAGTGAAAGAGGAGAGTGAAAAAGTTGGCTTAAAGCTCAACATTAAGTAAACTAAGATCATGGCATCCGGTCCCATCACTTCATGGCAAATAGATGGGGAAACAGTGGAAATAGTGGCAGACTTTATTTATTGGGGGCCTCCAAAATCACTGCAGATGGTGACTGCAGCCACAAAATAAAAAGACACATACTCCTTGAAAGAAAAGTAATGACAAATCCAGACAGCATATTGAAAAGCAGAGACATTACTCGGCCAACAAAGGTCCATCTAATTAAGGCTATGGTTTTCCCAGTGGTCATGTATGGATGTGAGAGTTGGACCATAGGAAAGCTAGCACCAAAGACTCGATGCTTTTGAACTGTGATGTTGGAGAAGACTCTTGAGAGTTCCTTGGACTGCAAGGAGATCCAACCAGTCCATCCTGAAGGATATCAGTCCTGAATATTCATTTGAAGGACTGATGCTGAAGCTGAAGCTCCAATGCTTTGGCCACCTGATGTGAAGAGCTGACTCATTTGAAAAGACCCTGATGTTGGGAAAGATTGAAGGTGGGAGGAGAAGCGTATAAGGGAGGATGAGATGGTTGGATGCCATCACCGACTCAATGGACATGAGTTTGAGTAAACTCCAGGAGTTGGTGATGCTGAAGGGCCTGATGTTGGAAGGCCTGACATGCTACAGTCCATTGGGTCCCAAAGAATCGGACACAACTGAGAGACTGAACTAAACTGATAAAAAGTAGTTGATCTTCCTTTCCCCTCATTTCAAATATCACTACATAATGATAAAACTCTGGTATGTCCCATAATCTAAAACTCTGGTATGCTTTGGAGCCAACACATGAATTAACAGGGAACAAGAGAAAAGACTTAGCATTTCCTTGTAAACATCTAATTACAAGTAAGTGTCTATTTACTTTCATGTAAAGTTGCTACTTGAGAACCTACTGTATAGCACAGAGAAGTCGATTCAGTGCTCTGTGGTGACCGAAATGGGAAAGAAATCAAAAAATGAGAGGATATAACTAGTTCACTTTCCTGAACAGCATAAAGTAACACAACATGGTTATGCTACAACTATACTGTAATAAAAATTAGTAAAACTTTTAAAAATAAATAATAAAGTAGCTACTTCTATGCCCAAGTAACTTTAAAGAGTACAAAAAGATCATGTTAAGTTGTAAGTGGACCATCCCTTAAACAACTGAATTGGAAGGAACTACAAATTAGATTTTGACATGAGGTAATTAAGTTAGCAACTAATCTCTCACTAAGAGATTTATAGAAACACAAAGCATTTGTAAATAAATATCATCATTTAAATGTATGTCTTTTCTTTTTTTTTTTATTTTATTTTTAAACTTTACAAAATTGTATTAGTTTTGCCAAATATCAAAATGAATCTGCCACAGGTATACATGTGTTCCCCATCCTGAACCCTCCTCCCTCCTCCCTCCCCATACCATCCCTCTGGGTCGTCCCAGTGCACTAGCCCCAAGCATCCAGTATCGTGCATCGAACCTGGACTGGCAACTCGTTTCATACATGATATTTTACATATTTCAATGCCATTCTCCCAAATCTTCCCACCCTCTCCCTCTCCCACAGAGCCCATAAGACTGTTCTATACATCAGTGTCTCTTTTGCTGTCTCGTACACAGGGTTATTGTTACCATCTTTCTAAATTCCATATATATGCGTTAGTATACTGTATTGGTGTTTTTCTTTCTGGCTTACTTCACTCTGTATAATAGGCTCCAGTTTCATCCACCTCATTAGAACTGATTCAAATGTATTCTTTTTAATGGCTGAGTAATACTCCATTGTGTATATGTACCATGGCTTTCTTATCCATTCATCTGCTGATGGACATCTAGGTTGCTTCCATGTCCTGGCTATTATAAACAGTGCTGCAATGAACACTGGGGTACACGTGTCTCTTTCCCTTCTGGTTTCCTCAGTGTGTATGCCCAGCAGTGGGATTGCTGGATCATAAGGCAGTTCTATTTCCAGTTTTTTAAGGAATCTCCACACTGTTCTCCATAGTGGCTGTACTAGTTTGCATTCCCACCAACAGTGTAAGAGGGTTCCCTTTTCTCCACACCCTCTCCAGCATTTATTGGTTGTAGACTTTTGGATCGCAGCCATTCTGACTGGTGTGAAATGGTACCTCATAGTGGTTTTGATTTGCCTTTCTCTGATAATGAGTAATAGAAAGCCCAGAGATAAATCCAGGCATGTATGGACATCTTATCTTTGACAAAGGAGGCAAGAATACACAATGGATTAAAGACAATCTCTTTACCAAGTGGTGCTGGGAAATCTGGTCAACTACTTGTAAAAGAATGAAACTAGAACACTTTCTAACACCTTACACAAAAATAAACTCAAAATGGATTAAAGATCTAAACATAAGACCAGAAACTATAAAACTCCTAGAGGAGAACATAGGCAAAACACTCTGTGACATACATCACAGCAGGATCCTCTATGACCCACCTCCCAGAATATTGGAAATAAAAGCAAAAATAAACAAATGGGACCTAATTAACCTTAAAAGCTTCTGCACATCAAAGGAAACTATTAGCAAGGTGAAAAGACAGCCTTCAGAATGGGAGAAAATAATAGCAACTGAAGCAACTGACAAACAACTAATCTCAAAAATATACAAGCAACTCCTACAGCTCAACTCCAGAAAAATAAATGACCTAATCAAAAAATGGGCCAAAGAACTAAATAGACATTTCTCCAAAGAAGACATACAGATGGCTAACACACACATGAAAAGATGCTCAACATCATTCATTATCAGAGAAATGCAAATCAAAACCACTATGAGGTACCATTTCACACCAGTCAGAATGGCTGCGATCCAAAAATCTACAAGTAATAAATGCTGGAGAGGGTGTGGAGAAAAGGGAACCCTCTTACACTGTTGGTGGGAATGCAAACTAGTACAGCCTCTATGGAGAACAGTGTGGAGATTCCTTAAAAAACTGGAAATAGAACTGCCTTATGATCCAGCAATCCCACTGCTGGGCATACACACTGAGGAAACCAGAAGGGAAAGAGACACGTGTACCCCAGTGTTCATCGCAGCACTGTTTATAGTAGCCAGGACATGGAAGCAACCTAGATGTCCATCAGCAGATGAATGGATAAGAAAGCTGTGGTACATATACACAATGGAGTATTACTCAGCCATTAAAAAGAATACATTTGAATCAGTTCTAATGAGGTGGATGAAACTGGAGCCTATTATACAGAGTGAAGTAAGCCAGAAAGAAAAACACCAATACAGTATACTAACGCATATATATGGAATTTAGAAAGATGGTAACAATAACCCTGTGTACGAGACAGCAAAAGAGACACTGATGTATAGAACAGTCTTATGGACTCTGTGGGAGAGGGAGGGTGGGAAGATTTGGGAGAATGGCATTGAAACATGTAAAATATCATGTATGAAACGAGTTGCCAGTCCAGGTTCGATGCACGATACTGGATGCTTGGGGCTAGTGCACTGGGACGACCCAGAGGGATGGTATGGGGAGGGAGGAGGGAGGAGGGTTCAGGATGGGGAATACATGTATACCTGTGGCAGGTTCATTTTGATATTTGGCAAAACTAATACAATTATGTAAAGTTTAAAAATAAAATAAAATTAAAAAAAAATTTAATTGGGGTATAACTGTCTTACAATGTTGGGTTAGTTTCTGCTGTACAAGGAAGTGAATCAGCTACATGTATACAAATATCCCCTCTGTCTTGTACCTCCCTCCCCACCACCATTTCCACCCCTCTAGGTCACCACAGATCACCAAGCTGAGCTCCTTGAGCTATACAAAAACAACTTCCCACTAGCTATTTGTTTTACACATGGTAGTGTAGATATATCAATCCTAATTTTCTAACTTACCCCCTTAACGAGAGTCAACCATCTATTCTTTACCTCTACATTTTTATATCTAAAAATTATTAAATTTTATATATATAAAGAGAATTTACACAAATATTTAAAAAATACTTTGATTCAAGAAACGTATTTTATGCTGAAAAGTGTTTCCCAGCTCACAAGGCCCTGTGTTTGTCTCCCTCTTAAAGATTTGAATCATGACTTTCAGTTCTCAAAATCATCTGTGAAGAAGCTGCTAAAGGGCTAGACATGGGGAAATACCGTGGGAGGATCACATTCACCATCGTTTACTTTTTCTTCAGAGAAACTACATAAGGGTCATAAGAAGAGGTTGAACAAGCACCACCTCCCCCCACCTGTGGGAAAGTGAGGCTTCGTGTAGATTTCATAGCACTTTGGGTCAGACCAGAAATAACTCAGTGGTCTCTATTCCTACTGTTGCAAATAGCATCTATATTGTACCATTTTTCTAGATTCCACATATATGTGCTAATTATGCATTTTTGTTTCTCTCTTTCTGACTTACTTCACTCTGTATGATAGACTCTAGGTCCATCCATGTCTACAAATGACCCAATTTTGTTTCTTTTTATGGCTGAGTAATATTCCAGTGTGGGCTTCCCTGGTGGCTCAGTGATAAGAACCTGCCTGCCAATGGAGGATGCAGGTTCAATCGCTGGGTCAGGTAGACCCTCCCTGGAGAAGGAAATGGCAACTCACTCTAGTATTTTTGCCTAGGAAACCACATGGAAGAGGAGCTTGATAGGCTACAGTCCATGGGGTTGAAAATGAGTCAGACATGATTTAGCAACTGAACAACAAAAATATGCCAGTGTATATATGTTGCATAAATGAGATGCAAAGACAACCTTGATAATGAGAAAAAATATCTGCAAACTAAGCAATTTTCACAGAGAAGGCAATGGCATCCCACTCCAGTACTCTTGCCTGGAAAATCCCATGGATGGAGGAGCCTGGTAGGCTGCAGTTCATGGGGTCGCTAAGAGTCGGATATGACTGGGCGACTTCACTTTCAATTTTCACTTCCATGCATTGGAGAAGGACATGGCAACCTACTCCAGTGTTATTGCCTGGAGAATACCAGGGATGGTGGAGCCTGATGGGCTGCCGTCTATGGGGTCGCACAGAGTCGGACACGACTGAAGTGACTTAGCAGTAGCAGTAACCAATTTTCAAGGGATTAATTTCCAAAATATACAAACAGGTCATGTAACTCAAAAAAAAAAAATCAAAAAAATGGGCAGATGACTTAAATAGACACTTTCCAAAGAAGACAGACAGCTGGCCAAAAGGCACATGAAAAAATGTTCAACATCACCCAATTTTTCAGGTCAATTCAGTTCAGTCACTTAGTCATGTCTGACTCTTTGTGACCCCATGGACTGCATGCCGCCCGGCTTCCCTGTCCATCACCAAATCTTGGAGCTTGCTCAAACTCAAGTCTCTCAAGTGGGTGATGCCATTCAACCATCTAATCCTCTGTCATCCCCTTCTCCTCCTGCCATCAGTCTTTCCCAGCATCAGGGTCTTTTCCAAGAAGTCAGTTTTTCGCATCAGGTGGCCAAAGTATGGGAGCTTCAGCTTCAGCATGAGTCCTTCCAATGAATATTTAGGACTGATTTCCTTTAGGATGGACCTGTTGGATCTCCTTGCAGTCGAAGGGACTCTCAAGAGTCTTCTCCAACAGCACAGTTCAAAAGCATCAAGTCTTCAGCATTCAGCTATCTTGATAGTCCAACTCTCACATCCATATGTAGATCAAAACTACAATAAGGTAGGACTTCACACCAGTCAGAATGGCCATCATCAAAAAATCTACAAGCAATAAATGCCAGAGAGAGTGTGGAGAAAAGGAAACCTTTTTACACTGTTGGTGAGAATGTACACTGATACAGTCATACTGTTCACCATGGAGAACAGTATGAAAATTCTTTTAAAAACTAGGAATAAAACTACCATATGACCCAGCAATCCCACAACTGGGCAATATCCCGAGGACACCATAATCCAAATGACACATGGCCCTCAAGGTTCAAAGCAACAGTATTTACAAAAGCAAGGACATGGAAGCAATCTAGATGTCCATCAACAGATGAATGGAAGAAGATATTTAAAATTTTAGTGAAGATGAATGCTATATAAATTCTAAACACTCCTGTGAATAGAGAGGGTCATTTTATTAGTCTGGCAAGCCAAATGTTAAATCAATCGCACAGTTGGGGATGAGATAACACTGTGATCTCAAGGTAAGAAAGAGAAGGAATTCTAATCCCACACACGGGATTACTTCCTGTTTAGCTTCTCAAGTAATTAGTGAAGCCCAAGAGAGGAGCAGTGTGGAAGTCTGAATACCTTCAAGGCAATAACACTTTTATTTCAGGACCCTTGCTGCCAGAGAATTTCATGTAAGATCAATAAAAGCCAGGATTTATTCAGACGGAATTAGAACACTCTGAACCACAGGATGGGGATCCCTTTCTAATCTCCTTGCCCATTCATATGATGATACAAGATTTAGCTAAAGTGACTTATTAGAATAGACAATAGCCACATATTTCCAGTGGCTGACTTTCATAATGTGCAATCCTGGTTTAACTTCCAAAACCCAGTGCACAGTAAATTAAGAGTCTTTACTCAACCTCTTTCTTCTAGATTTCTAGATTTTAAAAATAATTATTCTAGTTAATTCACAGTGTAAATGCAACTCAGGTTCTTAGTCTCATAAGACATTACTGAATTACTCCTGGAGGCCCTAGTTGCTCACACAGCCTCATTGTAAACACCTCAGACTCTCATATAATGGACTAGAAGATTCAACTTTACCTGAATAAACTGTAAAGTACCAGTTCAGATCGAGGATAAAAATTGTGTCTTCTTTTCCATATACCCTAAAATACAGGTCTCTTTGTATATTCCCCCTATGGAACAGGGAAGAAAAAAATATTACATTATAGATATAAATATTTACACAAAAATTAAAGAAAAAAAAATACTTTGATTCCAGAGACATGTTTTATGTTGAAAAGTGTTTCCCAGGTCATGAGGCTCTGTGTTTGTCTCCCTTTTAAAGATTTGAATCACGACTTTCAGTTCTCAAAACTGTCTGTGAAGAAGCTGTTAAAGGGTCAGACATGGGGAAACACCATGGGAGGGTCACGTTTCACCATCAAGTTTACTTTTTCTTCAGGAAACTACATGAGGGTCAGAAGAGGAGGCTGAGCAAGCGCCACCTCCCCCCTGCCTGTGGGAAAGTGAGGCTTCATATACATTTCACAGCACTTTGGGTCAGACCAGGAATCACTCACCAGTCTGCAAGCCACCAATCCTGCAGGACATAGACAACCTGGAGCAGGAAACAACAGTCACTCAGACACCGACATTACTGAGCCCTCACACCCCGCTCACTAGGCTGGGGATGGAAAGGCTCCAGAACACGGAGGCGATCCTTCCAGCTCAGGCCTGCATCAAACCCCACATCCCAGAGGACCACAGGTCAGGGAAGGGCATGCTGCATTTTAATCTCTCTAAAACATATCCCCTTTCCCCACACAACCTGTCATGTTCACACATCAGTAAGCCTCACTTATTTTGGTCCCCACAAATAACATAGTTCACAGCAAATCCAAGTGGACTGCAAAATGCAATGATAACAGTATAGATGCTGAGGTTTTTCAAAGGAGAAACCTTGACAGGTACTGTGATGGTCAGTCTTCTGTGTCAGCATGGCCAGGCCAGTCTCCAGTGATTCACCAAACACTCATCTAGATGTTGCCTTGAAGCTATTTTGTGGATGTGGTTCACATCCATCATGAGAACTTCAGTAGAGGAGATCACCCTCAACACTGTTGTGGCCCTGTTCAGTCAGTCAAAGGCCCTTAGAGCAATGTCACATTCACCCAGCTAGATCTCACAACTTCAGGGGCCAGTTCTTTGAGACAAATCTCTTAATACACATATTTGAAAATATTTATAAAATACAGTATGCTGCTGCTGCTGCTGCTGAGTCACTTCAGTCATGTCTGACTCTGTGCGACCCCATAGACAGCAGCCCACCAGGATACCCCGTCCCTGGGATTCTCCAGGCAAGAACACTGGGGTGGGTTGCCATGTCCTTCTCCAATGCATTAAAATGAAAAGTGAAAGTGAAGTCACTCAGTCGTGTCCGACCCTCAGCGACCCCATGGACTGCAGCCTTCCAGGGTCCTCCATCCATGGGATTTTCCAGGCAAGAGTACTGGAGTGGGGTGCCATTGCCTTCTCCAAAATACAGTATAAATAGTACATAAACATCAAGCTGAGTGCACAAACCAGAAAGCACACCCTTACATACCTGAGCTGTGATGTTTACTAGAATAAGAAAGATGATGACAGGCCAGCCAGCACTTGCTGTGAAGTAATTCTCATAGGTCTTAAAACCAACTTTTCCTTCCAAATGGTCCTCTAGAGGTAGTGTAACCTGTATATTCTCAGTCTGAGAGGGAAAAATGGCAGTTAGAGATGAAATTTTAAATAAAGAACCCCCAAATTTCAAAAGTTCAACACTGCCCTCCACTGCAAAGCTGTGGAGAAAATGACACATCTCATGCACTGGCAGGACTGCAGGATGGCCCGTCTCCTCTGGAGAAGGATGTGGGAATATCTAGTGAAACCACGTGTGCATTTACCTTTGGACCCAGCCATTCTACTCCTAGGAACCTATTGCAAATAAGGAAACATCATTTGCATGAGGTCATTCATCTTTGGGTAGCTTTGCTTAAAGTAGATCAAGACTCTGAGCACAAGCACAGCCTGCCTGATTCAAGTATAAATGCAGAAGCTTCTCCCAAAATAACACACAGAAGGATATGGAGCTAGTGTATCCCTCCAGATGACTGTGTCACTCAATGACAGGAACATACAACATACTAAGGGCTCAAAATACTAGCCAAATACAGTAAACTGAGTTCACAGAGTGAGTTGGACTAATATGAGTTTGGATAGCAAGGGACAAGCATATGATCCAAATCTATTTGGTTCCTAAATTTCAGAGAGTGATTCCAAAGTGTGGAATGTGAGGGACTAATCTGAACAGAAGTCAGAAACATCCAGGCTCCTGGGTCTGGATAGTGAAACTTTGGACATCGAGGAATACCTGTGGATGTTTTTAAGGGAGATCTAGTCCATTTCTGTACTTCTATCTGGAAGACTCAGAATGGATTATACAGTCTCGTGGACCAAGGATGTCCGGGGCTCTATGCTGGCCACTGGGATTCAAGGTGGATAAAATGTAGGTCTCAGCGTTGAAGGGTAAGAAAGGAAGATGGGAACTAATTACAAAGTATCTGCTGTGAGTCAGGTCCTTTACACACAATGCTGCTGCTGCTAAGTCGCTTCAGTCGTGTCCGACTCTGTGCGACCCCACAGACGGCAGCCCACCAGGCTCCCCCGTCCCTAGGATTCTCCAGGCAACAACACTGGAGTGGGTTGCCATTTCCTTCTCCAATGCGTGAAAGTGAAAAGTGAAAGTGAAGTCGCTCAGTTGTGTCCGACTCTTAGCAACTCCATGGACTACAGCCTACCAGGCTCCTCCGTCCATGGGATTTTCCAGGCAAGAGTACTGGAGTGGGGTGCCCATTGCCTTCTCTGTTACACACACTACATCTGGCCTAATCCCAAACCATCACAAACCAAGGCAAAATAATACAGCCGGTCAGCTGCAGTGCCAGAATATTCCAACATATAGGAAAAGTAGCTGATTTAATGCAGTCACAGCAGGACTTAGTCTAAGGGGGTCTTCACATTAAGCCTCTGGATGCATAAGGGAGTCCAGGGGCCACCAGCATGACTAGGATGTAACTAAGGTAAACTGAAGAGTTCTCAGTCACTGTGAGCCACATTCACCCAGAAATTCACAGCAGTGCACCCACTCCTGATCTCCATAAGATTCTCTATCCTACACCCTAAGGGCTTGCTCTCTTCATGCTCTTCTAACTCTACCAATTCCATGGAACAAGACTTTGGGAACCTTATAGTTTACTTTGGGACAAATGAAGACATGAGCAGAGCAGACTGAAGGTCCCTGAGACCACCAAAAGCAGACAGACCCGGCACACTACAGGGTGAGAAACTCACATCTTGGTGCTCTGGAGCCGCATCTTTCAGTGAGGGTCTTGGAGACTGGAGAGACTGAACCAAAGACTCAGAGACCAGAGTGGAAGTTCCTGGAACTAGAAATGGTCTAGACTGCTCATTCCCCTTCTCAAAAAGGGAAAAAATATCCACCTCGGATTTCAGGAACTCAGTGGAAGTCTCCCTTTTCACCATTTTGCCCTAAAATAAAAAAGTTTGAGAGGAATTAATGTACAGTCAATAATATTAAACCAACCTAATATCAATCAGGAAAAGTTATCTGGTCTTAAATTATAATTGTGGGGAAAAAATAATGATCCCTGGGTCTAGAATTCTTGTTGAGAAATCTAGTACAGTCAACTAAACACAGAATTGAGCATTCTGTTCCCTGCCAAACCCTGTGTTAGGTGCTGGAGGATGTGAAAGAAATGTGGGCTCATGTGTTAAAAATGGAGGACATGGGCATAACTGCTGTGGGCACTCAGGGAAGCAAGAAGTACAGAAGTTGGTGGAGGATCAGCACAGTCTTCTAGACAACGTGCAAACTGACAGAAGCCTCATGTGAGAAGTAGGATTGTTAAAAAACAGTCAATTGGGGAGAATATTGTTGGAAAGAAAGCTAAACTTGACAGAGAGGTGGGCACAAGCACACCTGCATATAGGTAAGAGTCACTCATCAAATATTTGCTGACCACTGTCAGAGTATCATGTGTCCCAGGTGGGACAAGACATATAGGGAACCAGCCCTGGACAGAGAGATGCATCTCCCTGGTCTCTACAACTGCCCCATAAACTCAGGAAGTTCCCAATGGAATTCAATATTCCACCTGTAAAAGTAATTAAGCAAGGAGGCCATGAGGCCGGAGTGGCTCTAAAGCCTTGGTAGTCTGTGCCCACAAACCAACACCTAAGCCAGAATCAGTGCACTCAGATTTGAGAAAAAACTTAGGGACTACCAGCCACAAGCAGCCAACCAGGATTCCCCAATTAGGCAGCTGCTTAAGCCTCAGCCAATCTAATCATTTTTCCAGTGACTGAGGGACTGAACTGAACTGAACTGAACTGAATCTAATCATGCTCTTTGAACACGTGTGACAGACACATCCTTGTACAGTTTCCCTTCCTTACAAAGTCATATAAAATAATGTGCAGATGTTTCACTATTTTCTCACCCCATGAAACTAGATGCGGCTGATTCACTCCGTGACAAATAAAACATTAGGGGAAAAAAAAAAAAAAAAAAAACTCAGGATGCAAAACTAACGAAATGAGAGCAGCTCTGGTTACAGCAGGTCAGGTGGAGGGAGATGACCCCTCTCACTGTAGCCCCTCAGGTGAGCAACTGGGAGGAAACCAATGAAGCCTTTGGGTACCATGTGATACTGCAGAGCTAGAAAATTATGCAGGATATACTGTGTCTTGTTCCACTTGGGAGGCAAAATTCACACACCTCTTTAATGAAATCACCACTCACCACTTCATATCTGTAATATGTACAATGAGATGACAGTACAAAGACAGCATTTTCACTCAGCAGCCAAGTGCTGACAATTCCGAGGGGACAAGGGGGCAGCCATCCCCTCTCTGCTGTGAGAGAGGGACCAGACAGTGAGGATGGTCCCTAATTCATCCAGGGGTGCTCACCAGTGGACAAATGATTACTTTGTTAGTACTAAAACTGGAGGCAGCATCCTCAAAGGAAGCAGTAAGAGGACCCTAAAACATCTAGGGACTGGCAAGATAGGTTATTCTCCTGCCACTGATCCTGTGCAGTCAGGAGTTTACACACTAGAGTTGCCTCCTCTGCACGTGAAACCAACTGCTCTTAAGCTTGAGAAACCTTAGCCCTTCCCCCACCCCATTCCTAGAGGAGTGGAGAGGAGTCCACACAGGGAACTGTTTCTAGAGAGGCAGGGGTTAATAATAATATAGAGAGGCAAGAATTTTAATAAACTTTCTTAGAGCAGACATTCATTTCTTAAGTCAGGGATTTGATCCAGGACCTTGGAACAGTCAGGGGTTAATGATAGAGGTCCTGAGGCCCAGAAGCAAACAAGCAATGGATTGAAGCAAGCAATCACTAAGTCTGAACACTTCGCACTAGTCTCCACCCCACCTTCAACCATGCTAGGAGTTGTGAGTTGAATGGTGCTCCCCTCCTCAAAAAGATAGGTTCAAACATGACACCCATAAACAACCTTATTTGGAAACAAGGTCTTTGCAGATGTACTCAAGATGAGATCACGCTGGAGCAGGGTGACCCTACGTCCAATAAGACCAAAGACACCCAGACAGACACAGGGACTACAGCCACGTGACATCAGAGGCAGGGAGCACAGTGCTGCAGCTGGAAGCCAAGGAACACAAGGAAGGCCGGTGAACACCAGAGGCTGGAAGGAAGGATTCTCCCCTAGAGCCTCCAGGGAGAGCACGGTCCTGCCGGTACCTGAATTTGGGACCCGTAGCCTCCAGAACAGGGAGACGATAAACTCCTGCTTTTTTAAGTCACCCAGTTTGCAGTGCTTTGTTACAGCAGCTCTAGAAACTGATACCCTAGCCTGAGCCCACACTTCTGTCTCCTCAGGTTTACTAAGACTTGTAACTGCTTCTGCTGTCTCCCCTCCAGTGACCATCAGAGGACTCTCTTAACTCTCACATCAGACCACATCCATCCTGTGCTCTGGACCATCCAAGGCTTCCATCCCACTTCCAGTCCCTGCCCACAGCTCGGAGACCAGCTCCCTCCCATCCCCCTGCTCACTCTCCTAAGACACGCTGGTCTTCCTGCTGTTCCTCCAACCTGCCAGGTCAGTTCCTTCCTGAGGACCCCCTGCCTCAGACCCCTTCCCCCAGGTGACTGTGTGGCCCCCACCTTCATGTCACTCAGACCCCGTGAGGCACCAGTTCCTCAGGGAGGCAGCCAGGATGTCAGCCCACCTCTCTCTCTGTCACATCCTCCCCATAAGAACAGGAGCCCCATGAAGGCAGGGCCTTGTCCTCCTGCTGCACAGGCTCCCATACGTATCAGGCACATAGAGACCTGGGCAGGGAGACCAGCAACTGGAGACACCAGCAGAGAGGGCATCTCTGACCCAGGTGCTCAGTTACCCAACCTCACTTCTGGTGTTAATGGAAGATGCTCTTTAGGCAAACTATGTATAACAATCACCTGGATACAATCAGATCTTAATATCCCTAATTTCTAAATAATACACTTTGACTTAAGTATAATTTCTAAAAAGTACACTTTGACTAAATAAAATAGCATCATTATCCTTTTAAAATTTCATTAGAACAGTGACGATGCAATAACCCTGTGGTTGTACTTTCATACACTTTAGGGTTTGTGTGACTTAGAGTACCACAGTGACATTTCTACAGGTCTTTGGATTCATCCTCCAAGGCGTGAACCTCAGCTCTGAGAAGAAGGGGGTGAAAAACTGAGGGAGAAGAGGGCGCTTACCATGAATCCAAGCACAGTGATCTGCTGGGAGGTCTGGCTTTCAACACACCTGAGTGCCAGCAATTCCACAGACTTCTATAAACTACTTACATCTTTCAGTATCAGAATCTGACTTGCATCTTTTAGGTACTGCAGCTGATGAGTCACTAAGATTGTGATCTTCTCCTTCAAGGCCTGACGAATACACCTACAAATGTAAGAGGTACAGTATGAAAAAGCACATTAATGGGAGTGCTTCAAACTGAAAAATTATATGTGGAAAACAATGAGACAAAGATCACACAGCAGTCAAAAATCTGTAGTTTAAATACCAAATCAATAATAAAAATTAAATAAACATAAATCAATTCATCCGACTAGGCTCTTAAATTTGTCAGCAAGAAATTTGAATCTAGCGCTGCTAAAATATTCTAAAAAGCAGTCCAGTGAAGAAGGCACCAACAACTAAGCTTTTTTCTCCCTAAAACTCAGGTTAACAACTATTTGCATGCTTCATAAAGGGAAATAACTGAGTAATACTGAGATTCCAAAACTTGACTGAACTAAAATACTATTTTATCACTATTCAGGAATGGGCAGACAAGTATCTATGTCATATAAAAATGTGTACATTCTTAAACAGCTT
Source organism: Bos taurus (assembly GCF_002263795.3). NCBI lineage: Eukaryota > Metazoa > Chordata > Mammalia > Artiodactyla > Bovidae > Bos > Bos taurus. The sequence continues at coordinate 316,805 of NW_020190994.1, read as the reverse complement.
TCTAGATTATTATTTATAATGAATGATGCACATATTAGCAACAAAAAATTAATAGATTCTTGGTAACCTTTGCCAGAGAACATTTGCTAGACACTTGTTCCCAAAGAATATTAGACAGAAAATGAAGGCCAATTTGGCCTCCATCAGTCTCTACAACATTCCCAGTTCCAACCAGGAAGAAAGTGTTCTTTCATTAGGACCAAACACATTCCAAATGTAAGAATAAAAAACGGAATCCAAACGGCCCAAATCACAGTGGAAATTACCCAGTGGCTCAGAACACCCACCAGTTCTCTACAGACAAGACCCCCGCTCAGTATTCAACCTTAAATTTTATTCATAGTTTAAAAAAAAAAAAAAAAAACTGTTCCTCCATTTTAAATGCAGACCCCTAGGGACTCAGCCCCAGGCTCGGCCACAGGGTCCACAACCCCTCCCGGGGAGCAAGTAGCTGGGTCTGGGGCCCCAGTGACCCCAGGCAGGATTCTAGGCAGGTTCTCTGGGAGCCCGTGGCCCTTGCAGAGCAAATCTCAGGAACCTGGGCCAGAGCTCAGCCTGTGAGTGATTCAGATGGAGAGTCTGGAGGCAGCAGACTGCAGCTCAGTCCTTCTCACAAGCCTGATGACACTGGACAAGAGACTAAACCTCAGTTTCTTCATCGCAAACAGCGTCGATGACAACTTCATCCACACGTTCTGAGAAGTCAACCACCAATACGCTCAGTAAGCATCAGTCCCCTTCTCTGCTCCTCCTAACCACAAGTAGCCCTGTGCTTTGGACGCAGGACAGAAAAGTCCTAAGGGGACATTCTGGACACTGGGTCTGTGATCAGAAGCAACCCTCCAGGATATAGACACATACACCATCACTTCATTAAGTCCAAAAGGAGTACCTTTTGACCTGTGTTAGCTCAGTGTTCATACCTAAGTTTCTTGACTGTCACCTTTTCAGACTTAGTACTAAAGCATTTAAATGACATTCTTCTCCTTAATTCATAAATACATGCCAATAGTCCCTGAAGGTGGGTGTTAACCAAATGTGATGTGCTGTTATGTCCAAGATGGACCAACCCAAAAGTTTTAAAATATTTTCTTCCTCACTTTCCATCACAGATGAGGTAATATAAATAAATACAATGAAGTGATCAGTTGATGGCTTTGAATTTTTCCTAAATAATGCTTTTGTTCAATCACTAGAAAAATAAACTATTTTCCAAGTTTTTAAAGGAAAGATTTCCAGGTCATGTCATACAAATGATGGAATCAGCAATCATTAGTTGTTTAACTGTTACTCCTATATAAAGGATGTGTTAATCCTATAATCCTACATATAATCCTATATAAGAGCTGTGTTAAGAGGGGACACATCCCATGGTGAAGGGGATACAAATAAGACAGACAGAATCCCCACCTCCATTCATTCAATCAGCAGAGGTTTGTTGAGGAGCCAGGCATTGTCCTAAGTGCAGAGGACACACCACACGTCAAGATGGAAATCAGTACTCTGCACTGTGTACAGGGGGACCCGCTGAGTGAGTGTAGAAAATGCACTATTGCACTGTGATCTGTGCTCTGAAGGAAGAGCAAGGGGTCTTAGATGGGGAGACACAGGAGCCCTGAGACTATCTGGGGAAATATCCTGGAAGAAGACACAGCAGGTGCAGGGGTTCTGGGACAGAACAAGCTGGGCTGAGGCGCCTTCCTGCATTCACAGCTTAGGAGGGGTAGTTCAGTAGAATTGCTCAGTTGAGTCCGACTCTTTGGACCCCATGGACTGCAGCAACCGGGCCTCCCTTTCCTCACCAACTCTGAGAGCTTGCTCAAACTCATGTCCATCGAGTCAGTGATGCCATCCAACCATCTCATCCTCTGTTGTCCCCTTCTCCTCCCGCCTTCAATCTTTCCCTCATTGGAAAATACCCTGATGCTGGGAAAGATTGAAGGAGAGGTGGGGAGACTCATAAATTGTCAAGTGCACCCACTGAGGGCTGGGGGAAGACAGAGGGCACGGGCGCCCCCTAGAGGAGCAGGAGGGGATGGCAGAGCCCATCCCCCACCTTCCTTCTGTGTCCTGGGGCACTGCTCCCTGGCTCTGGAACAGAGGGACCAGTATGTACAGACAGACGGGGGTGAGAAAGGACCCCCACAGAGCCAGCACAGCTGGACACCGAGTGGGTGTGGGGACGAGCTGGAAAGGCTGATGCGGGCAGAAGAAGCCTGTTCTGTCTGAGGACCTGGAGCTGCTTCCCGAACATGAAGGGGTGGGGATGGGGGGTGTCCATGAAGGGCTGAAGCAGGTGGGTGAGCTGTGTAGCAGGAGGGTGAGCTGTGTAGACAGCAGTGTGGGAGTCTGATCAGGACACACCTGAAGAGCTGATGACGCAGGAGGTGGGGGTCTGGGACGTGGGGCTGAACCAGGATGGGATCCACAGCATGATGAGACTGCATCAGCTCATCCAAGGCCTCTCACCTTCTACAGGTGACAGAACCCACTTAGCACTCACAGAATAAAGTTGTAAAACTCACAAACCTCAATGACCTTGGATATAGATTCATGACTGTAGGAAACTGTTAATGGCAAGCAGCAGTGTGATTCATCCACTTTTAATACAAAGCCCTCCCCATGACTAAGCCTCCACGTGACCACCATCTCTCACAGAATATTGTTCCATCCAATTCTTTAACTTGAGAACACCCTCCAATTGCTGCTGAGTGATTTCCTAATTTACTTTCATGCGCTCTGCTTTAAGTCACTCTAGAGGTTGTGGTTCTGATCAGCAAACAACAATCTTAAGCTTGCTTCTCTCAAGTATCCAAAGTGGTACACCCAAAATATTGGAGAGGATTTTATAAATGTCTCCTGTGTTTTAAAAAGACCTCAGGAGAACTTCTGTGATCAGCACACTATCAGATCAGATCAGTCACTCAGTCATGTCTGACTCTTTGTGACCCCAGAATCACAGCATGCCAGGCCTCCCTGTCCATCACTAACTCCCAGAGTTCACTCAGACTCACGTCCATCGAGTCAGTGATGCCATCCAGCCATCTCATCCTCTGTCGCCCCCTTCTCCTCTTGTACCCAATCCCTCCCAGCATCAGAGTCTTTTCCAATGAGTCAACTCTTCGCATCAGGTGGCCAAAGTACTAGAGTTTCAGCTTTAGCATCATTCCTTCCAAAGAAATCCCAAGGCTGATCTCCTTCAGAATGGACTGGTTGAATCTCCTTGCAGTCCAAGGGACTCTCAAGAGTCTTCTCCAACACCACAGTTCAAAAGCATCAATTCTTTGGTGCTCAGCCTTCTTCACAGTCCAACTCTCACATCCATACATGACCACCGGAAAAACCATAGCCTTGACTAGACGGACTTTTGTTGGCAAAGTAATGTCTCTACTTTTGAATATGCTATGTAGGTTGGTCATAACTTTCCTTCCAAGGAGTAAGCGTCTTTTAATTTTATGGCTGCAATCACCATCAGTGATTTTGTAGCCCCCCAAAATAAAGTCTGACACTGTTTCCACTGTTTCCCCATCTATTTCCCATGAAGCGATGGGACTAGATGCCATGATCTTCGTTTTCTGAATGTTGAGCTTTAAGCCAACTTTGTCACTCTCCACATTCACTTTCATCAAGAGGCTTTTTAGTTCCTCTTCACTTTCTGCCATAAGGGTGGTGTCCTCTGCATATCTGAGATTATTGATGCTTCTCCCGACAATCTTGATTCCAGGTTGTGTTTCTTCTAGTCCAATGTTTCTCATGATGTATTCTGCATATAAGTTAAATAAACAGGGTGACAATATACAGCCTTGACGTACTCCTTTTCCTATTTGGAACCAGTCTGTTGTTCCATGTCCTGTTCTAACTGTTGCTTCCTGACCTGCATACAGATTTCTCAAGAGGCAGATCAGGTGGTCTGGTATTCCCATCTCTTTCAGAATTTTCCACAGTTGATTGTGATCCACACAGTCAAAGGCTTTGGCATAGTCAATAAAGCAGAAATAGATGTTTTTCTGGAACTCTCTTGCTTTTTCCATGATCCAGCGGATGTTGGCAATTTGATCTCTGGTTCCTCTGCCTTTTCTAAAACCAGCTTGAACATCAGGAAGTTCACGGTTCACATATTGCTGAAGCCTGGCTTGGAGAATTTTGAGCATTACTTTACTAGCGTGTGAGATGAGTGCAATTGTGCGGTAGTTTGAGCATTCTTTGGCATTGCCTTTCTTTAGGATTGGAATGAAAACTGACCTTTTCCAGTCCTGTGGCCACTGCTGAGTTTTCCAAATGTGCTGGCATATTAAGTGCAGCACTTTCACAGCATCATCTTTCAGGATTTGGTATAGCTCAACTGGAATTCCATCACCTCCACTAGCTTTGTTCATAGTGATGCTTTCTGAGGTCCATTTAACTTCACATTCCAGGATGTCTGGCTCTAGGTCAGTGATCACACCATCGTGATTATCTGGGTCGTGAAGATCTTTTTTGTACAGTTCTTCTGTGTATTCTTGCCATCTCTTCTTAATATCTTCTGCTTCTGTAAGGTCCATACCATTTCTGTCCTTTATCGAGCCCATCTTTGCATGAAATGTTCCTTTGGTATCTCTGATTTTCTTGAAGAGATCCCTAGTCTTTCCCATTCTGTTGTTTTCCTCTATTTCTTTGCATTGATCGCTGAAGAAGGCTTTCTTATCTCTTCTTGCTGTTCTTTGGAACTCTGCATTCAGATGTTTATATCTTTCCTTTGCTCCTTTGCTTTTCACTTCTCTTCTTTTCACAGCTATTTGTAAGCCTTCCCCAGACCGCCATTTTGCTTTTTTGCATTTCTTTCCCATGGGGATGGTCTTGATCCCTGTCTCCTGTACAATGTCATGAACCTCATTCCATAGTTCATCAGGCACTTTATCTCTCAGATCTAGGCCCTTAAATCTATTTCTCACTTCCACTGTATAATCATAAGGGATTTGTTTTAGGTCATACCTGAATGGTCTAGTGGTTTTTCCTACTTTCTTCAATTTAAGTCTGAATTTGGCAATACTTGGTACTAAAATGCCTGCTCTCCCCTCCCTGTGACACAGATGCAATGACCAGCAGATCCTGTTCCTGCCTTGATGAGGAACTTGTGCAGATGCTCACAAGATGGGTGACAGATATTTGTGAGTTCAGGGTGGGGCACTGGGAACAAGAAGGCTGCTATACTCAGAATGCCAGGAGGGTGGGGGTGGGAAATCCCTGTCACAGCACTAGCTCCTGTCACTGAACTCATGACAAGACACAGGCACTTCTCTAAGGGAAAACTCATCAAGTCATGATCAGGAGAAGGTGGGAAAGGGGAGTCAGATCAGGGAGCTGGGGGGCATGCCATGTGTCAGCTGCCCTGCTCACTCATGTTCTGAAAGATTCAGTGATACTATGCAGTTTTCTTTTAATTGTGGTAAAATACACCTAATGTGAAATTTACCATTTCTGTCATCTTAAGCATAGAGCTCAGTGGTATTAAGTATATTCACATTGTTGTGCAGCCATCATCACCATCCATCTCCACAAATCTTTCATCACCCTAACACTAAGGACGTCCTACATTCGGGGAGATCCCACCAAAGACTAACGACCACTGCTTAGTGGACGTGGAATCCCAGCTCCTAATATCCAGAGCTCAGACTTCCTTACACGTCTCCCTTTCAAACACTGGACTCTGCTGAAGTCTCTACTTTGCTATTCTGGACTTCTGTAAATCAATTGTGTCCACTCAGATTCACCTGCTGACACCTTAGTTATTAGTACCTTAGAATTTGGTGACAAGGACCTTAAAGGAGTAATGATCACCCTTAGTTATACTGGACCTAATTTAATATGACTGGTGTGCTTAGATGAAGAGAAGACTAAGACATAAGGACAGAAACACAGGCATGTAAATCAATGAAGTTAGAACACACCCTCCCACCATGCACAAAATAAACTAAAAATGACTTAAAATCTTAATCATAAGACATGACACCATAAAACTCCTAGTAGAGATTATAAGCAAAACATTCTCTGACATAAATTATACCAATGTTTTCTTAGGTCAGTCTCCTAAGGCAATAGAAATATAAACAAAAATATACAAATGGGTGCTTCCCTGGTGGCTTAGTGGTAAAGAATTCACCTGCCAGTGCAGGAGACATAGGATCCCTCCCTGGTCCAGGAAGCTCCCACATGCACAAAGCACCTCAGCCCATGCACCACAACTACTGAGCCTGTGCTCTAGGGCCCAGGAACCGCAACTACTAAGCCCACACACCATAGAGCCTGGGCTCTGCAACAAGAGAAGCCACCACAATGAGAAGTCCATGCACCACAGCTAGAGAGTAGCCCCTGCTCACTGCAACTAGAGAAAACCCCGACCGTGTGAGGACACAGCAAGGGTTATGGTCAGAAGCCAAGGAGAGAGGTCTCAGGAGAAACCAAACCACCCACACCTTGAACCTGTAGCGTCAAGAACTGTGAGAAATTTAATTTCTATTCTTTGAGCATCCCCATCTGTGACAACTTGCTATAGACTGAATGTTTTACTCCTCAAAAGTCATCTATTGAGACCTAATCCCAACTGTGTTGATATCAGGAGGTGGGGCCATCCAGGAGGGACCAGGTCATGGGGGTGGAGCCTCCATGAAAGGGATTAGTGCCCTGATAAAAGGAACCACACGGCTCCCTCACCTCTGCCACCACGTGAGGCCGCAGGAATCGGACCCTCACCAGACTGAATCTTTCAGCCCCTTGACTTGGACTTTCCCAGCGTCCAAAACCATGAGATAAAAACTTGTTATTTCTAAAGCCACTCAGCTCTGGTGTCCTGTGAGAGCAGCCTGGACAGACACAGTGCCAGAAACTAACACAGGACCTGAGAGCGAGAATTCCCAAACAGCTTCTCTCTGCTGAACACCCCGCCTCCTCCAGGCGAGGACGTGCCTGCTGTTCTCCTCACAGCCTTACTTTCTCCTCCCTCCACACCTGAGCTTCTACTCTTGCTTCAGCAAAGGACTGGGTCCTCGTCTCAGTCCTTATACACCTGCCCAGCCTGCAGGCGCCCAGGGTACTTCCTGCCCAGCCCTGTGCACAGGGAGCTTTCCAACTTCAGTGAAAGCCTCCAGCTGACACTTCCACTTTACATTCAGCATCTACTATCCTGTATTAAAACACTCTAAACCCTGACTCTGCTGAGCTTTCCCCAGGCATCTGTCTTAACAAGCTCCATGTAGAGACAGGTTCCTCAGAGGCAGGAATGAGAGCTGGGCATCCTAGTCTCCCTTATTCTGCCCAGTGTGGGTCCTTCCCCTCTCCTGGCTCACTGTCCTCCTTGTAAACTAAGAGGTTTTGCGCAGTAAGACATTGATCTCAGTGCACACAGCTGGGTGTTTAGAAGTGCAGCTGGAAGGCTCATTGACTTTAACAAAGTGAACAACAGCAAGCGACCTGACCATGGGGGAGATGTGAAGGCTGTTTTAGGAAAAAAACAAGTTTGCAAGGCTTTCGAAAAAGCCAGTCTAGACTCCATAAGAGGCCTCAGTCAGTGTATGTATACACAGAAAAGAATCAGAGTTGTCCTACTTTAGTCATTGTGTAGCCAACCAGGAGCCACTGACAAGTTCTACATTTTAGAAACAGGAATGAGAGTCAAGACTCAAGCCAGATTATAGGTGACACTACATTGTAGTGTCTAAGTATTAATTCTAGTAAGCATCCATGAAATAACATGAAATAATTGAAATCATACTCAGATGTGGAATTCTCAAATTCTAGACTTTATTAAGTCTATACTTACTAAAGACTTTATTTCCAAAGTGATAGAATGACAAGCATAAACCAACAGGGTCTTTCCATGGAAGCCCTATGTCAGTACTGAAAACTTCACTTCTAACACGCCTTAAGCAAATGATAGAGGAAAAAAACTGGCAGCCAAGTACCAGGTTATAAGAGTCTCACTCTCTGATTTAAAAACCCTACATCATCTTATTCCTGACATCTGGATCCACCCAGAGTGTCTGGTAATCAACTGCAAGTAGCAGGAAGCAAACTGCCATCTGTCACTCCCTAAAGCACAGACCCCACTGGCCCCCACACACTGGAAGCACCTGCTGTATTTTCCTGTCCTGACCTCATCATGATGCAAGATTTCTCTATGATGGATCTTCTGTGGATGGAAGGGAGGGGAGGGAGGGACACCAGGGCAGAGGGAGCTGAGTCTCCTGGAGCACAAAGACCTGCCTGAGCTCTCTTCCTTCATCTCTACAGGGCTCTTGGAAAGAAGAAACGATAGAAAACAGGAGCAAACTCACTGTTCGAATAAGTGCCTGCTGACTACTGCATCCACTGTGCTGAGCGGATCGTCGAGGAGGTAGATGTCTGCATCCTGATACACGGCTCTAGAAAACATAGAGAGACATCAGGAGAGGACACTTCATATTCCCTGGGTCTCATCGCTGAATCATAATGGTGTCTAACAACTTCAAGTTCCTTCTATAAGCCCAGGGAAAGGACCAAGACCCTGCTTCACACAGCCCCACCCGGTGAGCGGGGTCTGCGTGCTCATGTCCACTAGGAGCCGCAGAGGACGAGGGGTGGATGGCAACTGAAACCCCATTTACCTGGCGAGGTTGACCCGGGCTTTCTGTCCCTCACTCAGTGGGGTTCCTCTTTCTCCTATCTCAGTTAGATCTCCTTCCTTCAAAAGCTGTAAATCCTATACAGATAGAAAAGGGGGGAAAGAAAAAGATATAAATTGTCCTCTACTACCATCTTACGCTTTTAGCATTAGTTCCTCATACAAGAATTTGATTAACGTTCATACATGCTCAGCTGCTAAGTCGTATTCAACTCTTTGTAACCCCATGGACTAGGGCTTGTCAGGCTCTTCTGTCCATGGGATTCTCCAGGCAACACTGGAGTGGTTTGCTGTTTCCTCCTCCAGGAGATCTTCCTGACCCAGGGATCGAATCAGTGTCTCCTGTGTCTCCTGCACTTGCAGGTAGATTCTTTCCCACCAAGCTACCTGGGAAGCTAGAGCAGTGGGTATAAGTCAGAGTAACTAAACTGTGACCTTGAATATTAAAAAAAAAAAAAAAAAACAACAACCTATCAGTGTATTTTATTTGTTTTCATTCTGTAGTTTTGCACAGCATCTATGCGTTTGACCATTTTAACAGATATTTACTGAGGACTTACTGTATGACAGGCATTGCTCTGGGCACAGTGAACTCAGTTGTGAAGAAACAAAGGTTCTAGGGTTCATTTCCGTGATGGAAGACAGATGACATGGAAAATTAACCTGAGCACAAGTACTGAGGAGAGGAAGGAAAAGGAAGCCGGCTCAGGGGGATGGAGAGTGAAGGAGGGAAGTGAGTTCACACTGGGATGTGAGGGCTCTGCTCAGAGGGGGTGTGAGCATATCTGGAGGAGGGAGCTCAGGCAGACCCGGAGAGGCTGCTCCTCACAGAGGGAGGGGCGGGTGCAGGGGCCACAGGGAGATGCCCAAGGGGTTCAGGACAAGCAGGCAGGAGAGTGGAGTGAGAATGAGGGGGTGAGGGTGGAGACAGAGCAGGAGGAGCCTGGGGGCACTCCAGTAAGAGGAGGAGGGGGACAGATCTGGTTTGAGGTTTTAAGAAATCACTCCTGTGCTTTACAGAAAACAGACAGTAAGTGGGGAAGGATGAGGGTGGATACAAGTGAGGAGGCTACCAGAATAATCAAGGTGAGAGATGACAGTGGTCAGGACCAGAGTGGGAATGGAGAGATGGGGTCACACTCCAGGCACATGTTGAAGGCAGAGTCCGAAAGGCCGGCTGACAGGATGGGTGTGGCTGTAAGAGCAGAGGAGATTGTGGTGTTTGGGATGAGGAAGGGGAAGGACAGGGTCTCCATTTACTGAGTCAGGGAAGGTGGTGGATGTCGGTTTAGGGAACTTCGCTCATGGACAACCTGACATGACCTCCCAGTGGTGTCACGGTGCAGTTGTACATGCAGGTGTGAAGGTCTGTGCTAGAGACACAGGTGTGAGAGCTGGTGGCTCAGGAGGTGAAGGCACAGGACTTGTTTTTATAAAGGAATGAGTGTCTCTTAAAAAGACATTTTGCTGATCTCTGCCTCAGCTTCCCACTTTCAAAGAAGGGATAACACCTGACGCTAGTCTTCACAATAATACTTAAAGTGAGTGACAGATAAGGTCTGTACAAGAAATGGGAGCAGAAAGAGCAAGCTGGGCAGGACAATCAAAAGGAAAGAAAAGGTGTGCTCAAAGGACACCCAGCATATCAGCTGGATTAAGTAGATGATTGTCTGTGAAAGCAGGAAAACTCAAAACTAAGAAGGAAATAAAGTTGTAACTTGAGGATCTGGTAATCAATGAAAAGTTACATTTGAATATCATTTACTAAGTTAATAGACAAATCAGCCTATTTTCCCCAGAGTACCATGGAGAAAAAAAAAGAATAGATGACGAGAACATTCCCAAACTGACAAGATAGAAATCAGGCTTAAGTAGTTGTTCACTCGTTTAATTGTGTCTGACTCTTTGTTATGCTTTTGAACTGTGGTGTTGGAGAAGACTCTTGAGAGTCCCTTGGACTGCAAGGAGATCCAACCAGTCCATTCTGAAGGAGATCAGCCCTGGGTGTTCTTTGGAAGGAATGATGCTAAAGCTGGACCTCCAGTACTTTGGCCACCTGATGCGAAGAGTTGACTCATTGGAAAACACTCTGATACTGGGAGGGATTGGGGGCAGGAGGAGAAGGGGACGACAGAGGATGAGATGGCTGGATGGCATCACTGACTCGATGGACGTGAGTCTGAGTGAACTCCGGGAGTTGGTGATGGACAGGGAGGCCTGGCGTGCTGTGATTCATGGGGTCGTAAAGAGTCAGACACGACTGAGCGACTGAACTGAACTGACTCTTTGTGATCGCAAGGAATGGAGCACTCCAGGCTTCCTTGTCCTTTACCATCTCCTGGAGCTTGTTCAAACTCATGCCCACTGAATCATGGATACCATCCAGCCAGCTTGTCCTTTGTCATCCCCTTCTCCTCCTGTATTCAATCTTTTTCAGCATCAGGATCAGCTTTTCAGCATCAGCATCATCATTAGGAAACGAGTTGGTTCTTCCCATCAGGTGGTCAAAGCACTGGAGCTTCAGCATCAGTCCTTTTAATAAATATACAGGGTTGATTTCCTTTATGATTGACTGGTTTGATCTCCTTGCAGTCCAAGGGACTCTCAAGTGTCTTCTCCAACACCACAGTTCAAAAGCATCTGTTCTTCTGCACTCAGCTTTCTTTATGGTCCAACTCTCACATCCATACATGACTACTAGAAAAGCCATACCTTTGACTATATTGACCTTTGTTAGTAAAGTAATGGTTCTGCCTTTTAATATGCTGTCTAGGTTTGTCATAGTTTTTCTTCCAAGGAGCAAACGTTTTTAATTTCATGACTGCAGTCACCATCTGCAGTGATGTTGGAGCCCAAGAAAATAAAGTCTGTCACTGTTTCCATTGTTTCCTCATCTATTGCCATGAAGTGGTGGAACCAGATGCCATGATATTCATTTTTTGAATGTTGAGTTTTAAGCCAACTTTATCATTCTCCTCTTTCACCTTCATCAAGAGGCTCTTTAGTACCCCTTCGCTTTCTGTTATAAGGGTGATATCATCTGCATATCTGAGGTTATTGATATTTCTCCCAGCAATCTTTATTCCAGCTTGTGCTTCATCCAGTCTGGCATTTCACATGGTGTACTGTGCATGTAAGTTAAATAAGCAGGGTGACAATATACAGCTTTGATGTATTCCTTTCCTAATTTGGAATCAGTCTGTTGTTCCATGTCCAGTTCTAGCTGTTGCTTCTTGACCTCCATGCAGGTTTCGTAGGTGGCCGGTAAGGTGGTCTGGTATTCCCATCTCTTTTAGGAATTTTCCACCCTTTGTTGTGATCCACACAGTGAAAGGCTTTATCATATCAATGAGGCAGAAGTAGATGCTTTTATGGAATTCTCTTGCTTTTTCTATGATCCAACAGATGTTGGGAATTTGAGCTCTGGTTCCTCTGCCTTAGACTTAAGTTACATGGTATTATATTAGAAGTCTTAGGTTGCTATAATTGTCAATTGGCACATTCTGTCATAGACAGAGTTTGGAGTTTTTATCACTGAACTGCTGAGGCATCAACCTAGGATGCACAGCAGTACCTTTCTGCAGGTGAAGCCCTCACTTCTCTGTCTCTACTGTAGCAAATTTGGAGAGAAAGCAAGTAGCACACCGATGCCACCATGATGAACAAGTCCTTTGACCTCCCTGAGTCTCATTTTCCTCTTCTATAGAATGTGCTGCAGATACCAGAGCCCCTGAATTCAAGGATGCTGTGAGAATCTCAGGAAACGTGTGAACACCTCCACAAATGAAAAAACGACATGAGTTGATTATAACTTGCTCTTGGTGACTGATCCCTATTTTCTCACCAAGCCAACAGTAGGACCCTGTTTACAGCGTGAATCATAACATACAAAGCACATGACCACCATGGAAGAAAGAGACTGCATCGTAACCCTCCCTGACAACCACAAAAACACAGACACATACTCACTCAAATCTTAATAGAGGGGCATCTGATGAAAGGCAACAAATGTTCTGATGTGATAATTTATAATTACCTCACATTCTTTCTTTCTTGACCTCAGAAATTAATACTATCTCTTGCTTTGTGTTTTCATTGAAAAAAAAAATGAGCTTTGTGTTAAGTTCTCAGCCTCAAGCACACACACAGAATTACTTGGCCTCTCTTTCACTGTTCACAGTCCTTACAAACTGTTCTGCTTAATTTTTCTGCTTTGATTTCATGTCGTTCAAATGGTTTTCTTCTTTAAAAAGCACCACATTGTAATACAGCAATCTTAACCACATTCCAGAGAAGGCAATGGCACCCCACTGCAGTACTCTTGCCTGGAAAATCCCATGGACGGAGGAGCCTGGTGGGCTACAGTCCATGGGGACCCGAGAAGAGTCAGACACGACTGATCGACTTCACTTTCACTTTTCCCTTTCATGCATTAGAGAAGGAAATGGCAACCCACTCCAGTGGTCTTGCCTGAAGAATCCCAGGGACGGCGGAGCCTGGTGTGCTGCCGTCTGTGGGGTCGCACAGAGTCGGACATGACTAACGCGACTTAGCAGCAGCAACAACCACATTCTAGAAAAAAAGCACTCACAGCCTCTCTTTCCAGGACATGAGAAACTATCTCTGAGTCTGGTAGTAACACTTTGAGTGTGTTGTTGACTCTGCAAATTATATATGAACAAGCCACCAAGGGGAAAAACATTTTGGAGGATTTGAAGTAAAAGCAAGTACAGTTGATTTCTCAGCTGCCACATTCTGATTAGATCAAAGGGGAAAAGCCTTAGTTGGGCATATATTATAGTTCCTTCCACTGACAGCAAAGTGTTCTTATTCATATTTGTTACCTCTAAGTTAAGTAAGTAAGTAAGTAAGTGCTAGTCAGTCGAGTCCAATTATGTGATCCCATGGACTATAGCCTACCAGGCTCCTCTGTCTATGGACTTCTCCAGGCAAGAATACTGGAGTGGGTTTCCATTTTCTTCTTCAGGGGATCTTTCCAACCCAGGGAGTGAACCTAGGTCTTCCTGCATTGCAGACAGATTCTTTACTGTCTGAGCCACCAGGGAAGCCCCAAAATTTAACCAATTCTCACTGAACAGCAGACACACCACACTAGAGGTAAACTAGGAAATGGTGATGCTGGTTTGATGCCATCTGTCCAGAAGCACATCAAGGGCCCTTCAGCGATGATGGAGACTTACAGTAGAAGCACCATGGAGCAGACTGCTGAAATGGTTAACGTGGGCTGGACATGAGGCCCTTGCAGAGGAGGGCTGGACATAAGAGTCAAGCAGCAGGAACCCGCCTTCCTTCACAGCTTTTCTTCCTTGTGGAATTGCCCCTCCTCTCACGGCCTGTCAGCATCCTGCCCATCTTTCCAGGCTCATCCCAAGCACACTCTCCCATGGAACCATCCTGGACTCGTCTCTCTTCCTGCTGGGTTCTGTTTACATCTCTCATTTCTCGTGAAGGACCCGTCTTATTCTGCTCCATCATTTGTACACATGCACATGGCTTCTCACAGCTCTTGGGGGGTAAGATCTGTGTACCAAGCTCTGTTCTGGAACCTGATGCTGATTATCTCTAATCCTCACAGCAAGCTTCACAGTAAGTGTTGGCCCCATTTCACAGATGAAGAAACTGAGAAACTCTGACCACATCACTGGTCTGAGGGCAGTCAGCTTTTAAACAGAAGAGCTGGAGTTTGAATGAGTTCATGTCAGTTCAGAGTCTTCCACTCTTTCACATCATGCTGCCCAGGTGGTGACTGAAGATATGTTTGAAATGAAGACAACACTTAAGTAATTCAAGACTTGAAGGCCTCTACACTTAGACATGTAAGTGTCAATAAACTTACTATCCTATGGCCAAGTAAGTGATCTATGTAGAAAAATATTAAACTAGAATTTATCAATTTGATACCTTTAAATATGTGTTCACTAAACATTTTCAAAAGCCTTAAAGATAACATGGAGACAAATGTTGCACACAATATTGCTTATATTATGGTAACAGAATATTATTGTTGATTTATATAATATACTGTGTGTAGAGCACTCCAGTACTCTTGACTGGAAAATCTCATGGACGGGGAAGCCTGGTAGGCTGCAGTCCATGGGGTCACTAAGAGTCAGACATGACTGAGCAACTTCACTTTCACTTTTCACTTTCATGCATTGGAGAGGGAAATGGCAACCCACTCCAGTGTTCTTGCCTAGAGAATCCCAGGGATGGGGGAGCCTGGTGGGCTGCCATCCATGGGGTCACACAGAGTCGGACACAACTGAAGTGACTTAGCAGCAGCAGCAGCAGAGCACCTACAGAAATACCAACTCAAACAATGGAAGTTAATACTCAAATACCTTCTTTCTTACATGTCATATTTTATGGATATAATTTTACCAGAAACTGACTGAGCTTATAGTTAAAAACTAGTTTATCTTCAAAACTATTCTAATACTTACTGAGTGCTTGTTATGTCCTTAGCAAGCAGGTGCTTTAAAATCACAACCACATTTCATCCCCAAAACAACCTCATGAGGTTGATAGTCTTATTATCTCCATTTTACAGATGAAGTAACAGTCTTGTAAGGATCAAACAGTCAAACCCACACACCTGATCAACAGAGAAACTGGGACTCAATTCCTGAACCTTCTGACTCCTAGACCATGGAGTTGATGTCATCAACCTGAATTGATACTGCCAGTGTGATTACTTCATGTCTCACTATTTTGTTACAGAAAAGTTTTCAGCTTAATGAACTTAAACGATTACTTCAATAAGATCTAGTATAATACATCTAGTTGTTTTTAACATATGTTATATAAAAAATGTTGCTTTTAGAAAGACGGTAATGATGATCTTACATGCAAGGCAGCAAAGGTGACTGATGTAAAGAACAGACTTTTGGACTCAGTGGAAGAAGGTGAAAGTGGGATGATTTGAGAGAATAGCTTGAAACATACACATTAACATGTGTAAAATAGATGACCAGTGCAAGTTTGATGCATGAAGTAGGGCACCCAAAGTCAGTACTCTGGGAAAACCCAGAGGGATACGGTGGGTAGAGAGGTGGGAGATGGTTTCAGGATGGGGGAGATATGTATACCCATGGCAAATTCATGTTGATGTATGGTAAAAATCATCACAATATTGTAATAATCCTCCAATTAAAATAAATAACATTTTAATAAATAAATAGATGTTGCTTTTTTATGGCTTTTCCTCCAGGATTTGGGGAGGTGAGAGTAAGGAGAAATCTTTATTATATTTATATGCATGGATAGATGGATGGAGAGAAAAAGGTTAGAAATAGCAACAATGGCCAGCACTTACTGAAACCCTGGTTTGTTTACATTTCACAGGCATTTTCTGTAATTTATACAGTTATCCCCCCTCCCCCATTTAATAAGAAAGGAAATTGAGACAAACACCTGGAGTCACTACCCCGGACTGTTTCTCTCCAAAGGCCAAGCCTTTTCTACCGCACTGTCTATGCCGTCTCTGTGTCTACAGGACGCCAGTATTTCCTGTGCCTGCCTTAAGTCCATCCACTGAGACCTGGAATCCAAAAGGAGATAAGCAGATGCTCTCATAACTTACTAATTCCCAGGTGTCATAAAGACCTTGCTAACCTCTTGTTAATCAGAGTCATAGATGACATTTCAGAGCAGCAACTAAACCCTCTGACCCAATGTCCTCATTTTACTGCAGAAATGTCAGAGGTCCAGGCAGGTAACAGGACATGTCCAGAGTGACAGCAGGCAAGTGATGAACCCGGGGCCAGAACTCTCCTCTCCGCTACTTCTCCATGCTGGGCCTCCCTTCCTGCCAAGGAAGGAATGGGCACAAGGGACCCCAACTCCATGTCCCAACTATGCAGCAGAACGTGAGAGCAGTCCATGTTTATAGACGTCAAATCATGTACAGAAGAACTGCTGTGCATCCCAGTCCTGCAGGGCCTGTTCCACCAAAGTCTGTGCTGCACACATGTCCCATTGGGTGAAGCCGAAGAACACTGCCCACATTAGTGGTCCAGTCACCCACAAGGCCTGCAACAAAGCATTGGTCCCGAGGATCTGAACTTGAGCTACAAATGTAGAGATGAGGTGTCTCATCTGTCCTGGTCTCAGTTTTACTAACTGTAAGATGAAGATGGGAATATTGAAGATACTCATAAAGAATGAATAACTCATAAACCTTTTTAGGTGTGTGCATGCACATGTGTGAAAGGCAGAAAAATGATTTGCACGGAGACTATGAATTAATGGGAGCTACTGTTCTCACTGTTCTGCATTTGCTTTCCCTTCTTATATGGTATCTGCTTCTAAGTCCCTTCAGTCGTGTCTGACTCTGTGCGACCCCATAGACGGCAGCCCATCAGTCTCCCCCGTCCCTGGGATTCTCCAGGCAAGAACACTGGATTGCCATTTCCTTCTCCAATGCATGAAAGTGAAAAGTGAAAGTGAAGTCACTCAGTTGTGCCCAACCCGTAGCAACCCCATGGATTGCAGCCCACCAGGCTCCTCCGTCCATGGGATTTTCCAGGCAAGAGTACTGGAGTGGGTTGCTATTGCCTTCTCCATATATAGTATCTAGACCATTTAATAAAAATCTAGCTTATTCCTGCTAACCTGATATCATTTCTGCAAATGTACAGTCACCCATGAACAAGAACCTGGAGTAAAGAAGCGAGCCCATTAAACAAGCAATTCTGTGTGTCCACATCATTGTGAAATGCTGCTCACCTGATGCAGGGCTTCCCAGGTGGCGCTGGTGGTAAAGAACCCACCCACCAATGCAGGAGACAGAGACTCAGGATTGATCCCTGGGTTGGGATGATCCCCTGGGGAGGGAAATGGCAACCCACTCTAGTATTCTTGCCTGGAGAATCCCATGGACAGAGGAGTCTGGCAAGCTACAGTTCATAGGGCCACAGAGCTGGACACAACAGAACTGATTTAGCATGAACACACACACCTGATGCAACCTGTGATGTTCAAGCCCTTGTTCCAGGAGAATCACGATTTCCTCACAAAGCAGGTCTGGAGCCTTCAATACCACACCTTTGAAAATCTGTCCCTGTCTTTTCCTCACAGTACAAAAGAGCAGTCAGATGTCCAGACTGCACTGAAGAGACCCCAGGGGGAGACCTTTAATGATATTATTCACTGGTTTTTTACAACCCAAGAGAGTAACATAGTATTTAACATTATTTACTCTTTTTCCTTGCTTTTGTCAATTGTATTCTCCTATCACTTAACTTTAAGTCTCATCGTTTACTCACTAATCTTATTTAATTCCCAAAATACAGTGAAACCTTTCATCTTACCGTTCTCTGTGAAACTCAGTGCCATTTCTGAAAACAATCTCCCTCAGTGAAATGATGCAGTATTAAAAAGAAATTTTAAACCATTCTGGTTTCCTTAAATAATAAATTACAAGTCAAAAATGAAGTGGTGAGAAAACCTCACAGACTAAATGGGACCAAGGAGGCATCAGCCAAGTGCAAGGGGCAGACCTTGTGTGGGTTCCAACAGTGGTGAAGATTTCTCAGTGAGATGATCAGCAGCAGGTAAACACAGACTAGCAGGTGGGTGATACTCAGGAATTTGAGGTATATTTCAGATGAAATAAAGTAGTGATTTTTTCCCCAAAGCTTTCCTATCTTTTAGAGAAAAATAATTAAATGTTTACAGATGAACTGATCTGAGGTCTAGGATCGGCTCCACAATACTCTGGGGTTGGGGTGGGGCTGGCAGGGGTAGAGATGCAGCAAGACTGGCCACCAGCTGATTCTGGGTGAAGCTGGGGGTGGGTACATGAGGGTTCATTACACCATGCTCTCTTTTTTATAAATATTTATAACTTTCCATTAAAAAATGTTGAAAGTGAATGAAAACTTCACAGAATAAAACAATCCCCCCTTCAGATAATATATTCTGTGTTACTAACCTATAAGAATTAAAACAACAGCATATGTAAATACATATGCTTATTTATGTAAGCCTGCTGATTCATCCGGATAAGGCAATGGCACCCCACTCCAGTACTGTTGCCTGGAAAATACCATGGATGGAGGAGCCTGGTAGGCTGAAGTTCATGGGGTCGCACAGAGTTGGACATGACTGAAGTGACTTAGCAGCAGCTGATTTATCCAAAAGACCAACTTAAATGTTAAGCAACATTCAAAAATTTATTTTTTAAAAAGAACTTTTAACAAACCTTGTAGTGTAAACCACTATCACAGGGAACACTCTTACACTGTTGGTGGCAATGCAAACTAGTACAGCCACTATGGAGAACACTGTGGAGATTCCTTAAAAAACTGGAAATAGAACTGCCTTATGACCCAGCAATCCCACTGCTGGGCATACACACTGAGGAAACCAGAATTGAAAGAGACACGTGTACCCCAATGTTCATCGCAGCACTGTTTATAATAGCCAGGACATGGAAGCAACCTAGATGTCCATCAGCAGATGAATGGATAAGAAAGCCATGGTACATATACACAATGGAGTATTACACAGCCATTAAAAAGAATACATTTGAGTCAGTTCTAATGAGGTGGATGAAACTGGAGCCTATCATACAGAGTGAAGTGAGCCAGAAAGAAAAACACCAATACAATATGCTAATGCATATATATGGAATTTAGAAAGATGGTAACGATAACCCTGTATGCGAGACAGCAAAAGAGACACAGATGTATAGAACAGTCTTTTGGACTCTGTGGGAGAGGGAGAGAGTGGGATGATTTGGGAGAATGGCATTGAAACATGTATAACGTCATATATGAAATGAATCTCCAGTCCAGGTTTGATGCATGATACTCGTTGCTTGGGGCTGGTGCACTGAGATGACCCAGAGGGATGGTATAGGGAGGGAGGTGGGAGGGTGGTTCGGGATGGGGAACACGTGAATACCCGTGGCGGATTCATGTTGATGTATGGCAAAACCAATAAAATATTGTAAAGTAATTATCTTCCAATTAAAATAAATAAATTTATATTAAAAAAAAATGAAATTCAAGTATATGCAACTCAGAAGTCATTACTCACCTCTTCCAATGCACAAGCCCTTATTACTTCTTCATATCTGTCTTCTTTATATTTCTTCCCAAATAAAATGTTACTCTTTACAGTCCCTGGAAACACCCAGGGCTGCTGAGAAACATATGCGATCCTCCCATGCACGCTGACCTGTCCCTGGCTTGGGGGAAGCTCCCCCAGCAGAGCGTTCAGTAGTGACGACTGAAACAGATGGCAACACACACACGTGAACAGGGTGCACTCAGGATGGAACACGCCCCACAGCACAGCTGACCCCACTCTGGCGCTTGATACGTGATAGAACCCTTTCCTTCAACAGGATAAAGTACAGCTCTCACAGTTGAGACCAAAACAAACAAACAAAAAGTGAAAATAACACTCATGGTCAATGAAAACGATGGATAAGGAATATATTAATAGTATAAACAATCTACTCTGCCCGAGTATCCCCCCAGGTGAAATTCTACTCAGCAAAGAATAATTGAGAATGTTTAACATCCTTCTCTTGGAGAAGGCAATGGCAACCCACTCCAGTACTCTTGCCTGAAAAACTCCATGGACGGAGGAGCCTGATAGGCTGCAGTCCATGGGGTCGCTAAGAGTTGGACATGACTAAGCAACTTCACTTTCACTTTTCACTTTCATGCATTGGAGAAGGAAATGGCAACCCACTCCAGTTTTCTTGCCTGGAGAATCCCAGGAAAGGGGGAGACTGGTGGGTTGCCGTCTATGAGGTCGCACAGATTTGGACACGACTGAAGCAACTTAGAAGCAGCAGCAGCAGCAGCAACATCCTTCTCTAGCAGAGCCCAGCAGGATGTGTATTTGATATATATGATGTTCAGTGCAATTGTTCCTGCATCTGGTATCCTTTACTTGACAAACACTTGTTCTTAAAAAGCTATGTGTGAAGAATATAGCCAACTGAAAGAACTCTCAAGTAAGTTGTGTCTGCAGAGCAAAAGTCCATGACAGAGAAAATCAACACCCTTTCATGTACACATCCCACATTTTAAAAAATAATTGTATTTATTTTTAGTTCTTTTATCTTTTTCATTTACTTTTTAACGATGTTGTGTCAGTTTCTGCCATACCACAATTCTAATTTTATTTATTTTTGCTTGCACTGGGTCATCACTGCAGTGCATGGGGGTTTTCTTGTTGAGGCTCTAGCAGGCAGGCTTCAGCAGTTGTGGCCCGTGGGCTCAGTTGTTGCACCTCCAGGCCCCAGAGCAGAGGCCCAACAGTTGTGGTGCATGGGATTAGTTGCTCCACAACTGGGAAGTGGGAACTTCACAGACCAGGGACCGAACCTGTGTCTCCTGCATTAGCAGGGGATTATTTTACCACTGAGCCACCAGGGAAGCCCACACCTCACATTAGGTTTCTGAATTTTGTTGTTTCAGACCAAGGGTATGTGCACCTTGCCTTTCAATCTTCAACATCACACAGATGTGGCGTGTGTGTATCCACACCATCAGAGTGCTCATGACACTGGGCTGAAATAATATGACTGCATATCTGTCTCAACCCACAACATGATTGTCTCTGAAAGGCAGACAGTCAGGGTCTTTCTCACTTCTGTACCTTTATCTCCAGCACATGGCTGCACATTCACTACACATGCACTGATGGGATCATGTCAAGTCATAGGAGGAAATGCTCAAAGATTCCGGGAAGAGCCTTTATGATCTCCAGATATCCTGGAAGGGCCACAAAGATGAAAAGAAGTCCCCATTGTCTCTGTCTATCCTGAACAGTATCAGTTCAGTTGCTCAGTCATGTCTGATTTTTTGTAACCCCATGAACCGCAGCACATCAGGCCTGCCTGTCCATCACCAATTCCCAGAGTTTACCCAAACTGATGTCCACTGAGTCAGTGATGCCATCCAACCATCTCATCCTCTGTCATCCCCTTCTCCTCCTGCCTTCAATCTTTCCCAGCATCAGGGTCTTTTCCAAAGAGTCAGCTTTTTCCATCAGGTGGCCAAAGTATTGGAGTTTCAGCTTCAACATCAGTCCTTCCAATGAACACCCAGGACTGATCTCCTTTAGGATGGACTGGTTGGACCTCCTTGCAGTTCAAGGGACTCTCAAGAGTCTTCTCCAACACCACAGTTCAAAAGCATCAATTCTTCAGTGCTCAGCTTTCTTTATAGTCCAATTCTCACATCCATACATGGCCACTGGAAAAACCATAGCCTTGACTAGACGGACCTTTATTGACAAAGTAATGTCTCTGCTTTTTAATCTGCTGTCTAGGTTGGTCATAATTTTCTTACCAAGGAGTAAGCATCTTTTAATTTCATGGCTGCAATCACGATCTGCAGTGATTTTGGAGCCCAAAAAAATAAAGTCAGCCACTGTTTCCACTGTTTCCCTGTCTATTTCCTTTGAAGTGATAGGACTGGATGCCATGATCTTAGTTTTCTGAATGTTGAGTTTTAAGCCAACTTTTCACTTTCCTCTTTCACTTTCATCAAGAGGCTCTTTAGTTCTTCTTCACTTTCTGCAATAAGGGTGGTGTCATCTGCATATCTGAGGTTATTGCTATTTCTGCCAGCAATCTTGATTCCAGCTTGTGCTTCTTCCAGCCCAACATTTCTCATGATGTACTCTGCATACAAATAAGCATGGTGACAATATACAGTCTTGACGTACTCCTTTTCTGATTTGGAACCAGTCTGTTGTTCCATGTCCAGTTCTAACTGTTACTTCCTGACCTGGATACAGGTTTCTCAGGAGGCATGTCAGGTGGTCTGGTATTCTCATCTCTTTCAGAATTTTCCACAGTTTACTGTGATCCACACAGTCAAAGGCTTTGGCATAGTAAATAAAGCAGAAGTAGATATTTTACTGGAACTCTCTTGCTTTTTCAGTGATCCAGCACATGTTGGCAATTTGATCTCTGTTTCCTCTGCCTTTTCTAAAACCAGCTTGAACATCTGGAAGTTTATGGTTCAGGTATTTCTGAAGCCTGGCTTGGAGAATTTTGAGCATTACTTTACTAGCGTGTGAGATGAGTGCAATTGTGCGGTAGTTTGAGCATTCTTTGGCATTGCCTTTCTTTGGGATTGGAATGAAAACTGACCTTTTCCAGTCCTGTGGCCACTGCGGAGTTTTCCAAATTTGCTGACATATTGAGTGCAGCACTTTCACAGCATTATCTTTCAGGATTTGAAAGAGCTCAACTGGAATTCCAAAACCGTCACTAGCTTTGTTTGTAATAATGCTTCCTAAGGCCCACTTGACTTCACATTGCATTATGTCTGGCTCTAGGTGAGTGATCACACTATTGTGATTATCTGGATCGTGAAGATCTTTTTTGTACAGTTCTTCTGTGTATTCTTGCCACTCTTCTTAATATCTTCTGCATCTGTTAGTTCCCTACCATTTCTGTCCTATATTGTGGCCATCTTTGAATGAAATGTTCCCTTGATATCTCTAATTTTCTTGAAGAGATCTCTATTCTTTCCCATTCTATTGTTTTCCTCTATTTGTTTGCATTGATTGCTTAGGAAGGCTTTCTTATCTCTCCTTGCTATCCTTTGGAACTCTGCATTCAAATGGGTATATCTTTCCTTTTCTCCTTTGCTTTTTGCTTCTCTTCTTTTCACAGCTATTTGTAAGGCCTCCTCAGACAGCCATTTTGCCTTTTTGCACTTCTTTTTCTTGGGGATGGTCTTGATCCTTGTCTCCTGTACAAAGTCACGAACCTCCATCCATAGTTCATCAGGCACTCTGTCTGTGAGATCTAGTCCCTTAAATCTAGTTCTCATTTCCACTTCCATAAGAGACTTGATTTAGGTCATACTTGAACGGTCTATTGGTTTCCCCCACTTTCTTCAATTTAAGTCTGATTTAATTTAATTTAATCCAGAACAGCTGTCACATAAATACTTTCCTTCACCGAGACATCCAAATTCCGCACAGGCAGTTCCTAACTGGGAAACGGGAAGCACCAAGGAAAAAAAGATAGTGTGCGTTTATCCAGATTTATTTCGCCATGAAACATTCTTGTAAAATGAATGTTCCATGAACACACCTAGAGAGACACTGTTCTAGATACCCTCAACTCAAACTGAGTCACACACAGATCTGGTGGGCTCAATTCTGAGAATTTAACAGGAGCTAGAGCCAGACATCCTGGAATGTGAAGTCAAGTGGGCCTTAGAAAGCATCACTATGAACAAAGCTAGTGGAGGTGATGGAATTCCAGTTGAGCTGTTCCAGGTCCTGAAAGATGATGCTGTGAAAGTGCTTCACTCAATATGCCAGCAAATTTGGAAAACACAGCAGTGGCCACAGGACTGGAAAAGGTCAGTTTTCATTCGAATCACAAAGAAAGGCAATGCCAAAGAATGCTCAAACTACCTCACAATTGCACTCATCTCACACGCTAGTAAGGTAATGCTTAATATTCTCCAAGCCAGGCTTCAGCAATATGTGAACCGTGAACTGCCTGATGTTCAAGCTGGATTTAGAAAAGGCAGAGGAACCAGAGATCAAATTGCCAACATCCGCTGGAACATGGAAAAAGCAGGAGATTTCCAGAAAAACATCTATTTCTGCTTTATTGACTATGCCAAAGCCTTTGACTGTGTGGATCACAGTAAACTGTGGAAAATTCTGAAAGAAATGGGAATACCAGACCACCTGATCTGCCTCTTGAGAAATGTGTATGCAGGTCAGGAAGCAACAGTTAGAACTGGACATGGAACAACAAACTGGTTCCAAATAGGAAAGGGAGTACATCAGGGCTGTATATAGTCACCCTGTTTATTTAACTTATATGCAGAGTACATCATGAGAAACTCTGGGCTGGAAGAAACACAAGCTGGAATCAAGATTTCCAGGAGAAATATCAATAACCTCAGATATGCAGATGACACCACCCTTATGGCAGAACGTGAAGAGGAACTAAAAAGCCTCCTGATGAAGGTGAAAGTAGAGAGTGAAAAAGTTGGCTTAAAGCTCAACATTCAGAAAACGAAGATCATGGCATCCAGTCCTGTCACTTCGTGGGAAATAGACAGGGAAACAGTGGAAACAGTGTCAGACTTTATTTTTCTGGGCTCCAAAATCACTGCAGATGGTGACTGCAGCCACGAAATTAAAAGATGCTTACTCCTTGGAAGGAAAGTTATGACCAACCTAGATAGCATATTCAAAAGCAGAGACATTATTCTGCCAACAAAGGTTCATCTAGTCAAGGCTATGGTTTTTTCCTGTGGTCATGTATGGATGTGAGAGTTGAACTGTGAAGAAGGCTGAGTGCTGAAGAATTGATGCTTTTGAACTGTGGTGTTGGGGAAGAGTCTTGAGGGTCCCTTGGACTGCAAGGAGATTCAACCAGTCCATTCTGAAGGAGATCAGCCCTGGGATTTCTTTGGAAGGAATGATGCTAAAGCTGAACCTCCAGTACTTTGGCCACCTCAGGCGAAGAGTTGACTCATTGGAAAAGACTCTGACGCTGGGAGGGATTGGGGGCAAAAGGATAAGGGCACAACAGAGGATGAGATAGCTGGATGGCATCACTGACTCAATGGACATGAGTCTGAGTGAACTCCGGGAGTTGGTGATGGACAGGGAGGCCTGGCGTGCTGCAATTCATGGGGTCGCAAAGAGTCAGACACGACTGAGCGACTGATCTGTGGTGTTGCATCAAGCAAAAGACATCATCAACTTACTTTTCCTGCTCCCACAGGTCCGACCACAGCTAACAGTTCACCAGGTCTGACAGTAAAGGAAAGTCCTTGAAGGCTTGGGGTCTTGGATGCCTACAAATTAAAGTTTTTAATTTAATTTACCCATTTTAATAACGTAACAATTTTTTTAGAAAGTGGAAAATATAACAATAATCAACATAATTGATATGCAAAATATAACCCACATTTTTCTCTTTCCTATTTTAAGATATTGTGTCCTGGAGACCTCTTCATCAGATTTTATCTCTTTGGGGATTTGAGGTAGCTTTAGCTCACTTTAGGAAGTTTCCTTCTTTTTTCCAACTACCATACAATTGCACTCATTTCATGTGCTAGCAAAGTATTGCTCAAAATTCTTCAAGCTAGGCTTCAGCAGTATGTAAACTGAGAACTTTCAGATGTATAAGCTGGAATTAGAAAAGGCAGAGGAACCAGAGATCAAATTGCCGATATCTGTTGGATCACAGAAAAGCAAGATAATTCCAGAAAAACATCTACTTCTGCTTCATTGACTAAAGCCTTTGACTGTGTGGATCACAACAAACTGTGGAAAATTCTTCTAGAGATGGGAATACCAGACCACCTTACTTGCCTCCTGAGAAACTTGAATGCAGGTCAAGAAGCAACAGTTAGAACTGGACATGCAACAACAGACTGGTTCAAAATCAGGAAAGGAGTTCATCAAAGCTGTATATGGTCACCCTACTTGTTTATCTTTTATACAGATTACATGATGCAGAATGGCTAGATGATCACAAAATGGAATCTAGAATTCTGATAGAATATCAATAATCTTAAACATGCAGATGATGCCACTTAATAGCAGAGAATTAAGAGGAACTAAAGAGCCTCTTGATGACGGTGAAAGAGGAGAGTGAAAAAGAGTGAATGTTGGCTTAAAACTCAACATTCGATGCTTGGGGCTAGTGAACTGGGATGACCCAGAGGGATGGTATGGGGAAGGAGGAGGGAGGAGGGTTCAGGATGGGGAACACATGTATACCTGTGGCGGATTCATTTTGATATTTGGCAAAACTAATACAATTATGTAAAGTTTAAAAATAAAATAAAATTTTTTTAAAAAAGCAAGAGTTCCAGAAAAAAAAAAAAAAAAAAACTCAACATTCGAACAACTAAGATCATGGCATCTGGTCCCATCACTTCATGGCAAATAGAAAGTGGAAACAGTGACAGATTTTATTTTCTTGTGCTCCAAAATCACTTCAGACAGGGACTGCAGCCATGAAATTCAAAGATGCTTGCTCCTTGGCACAAGAGCTATGACAAACCTAGACTGTGTATTAAAAAGCAAAGACATTACTTTGCTGATAAAGGCCCATCTAGTCAAAGCTATGGTTTTTCCCGTAGTCATGTATGGATGTGACAGTTTTCACCATAAAGAAGGCTGAGCACTGAAGAATTGATGCTTTTGAACTGTGGTGTTAGAGAAGACTCTTGAGAGTCCCTTGAACAGCAAGGAGATCAAACAAGTCAATCCTAAAGGAAATCAATCTTGCATATTCATTGGAAGGACTGACGCTGAAGCTGAAACTCTAATACTTCGGCCACCTGATGCGAAGAGTAGACTCATTAGAAAAGACCCTGATGCTGGGAAAGACTGAAGGCAGAAGAAGGGGACAACAGAAGATGAGATGGTTGGATGGCATCACTGACTCGATGGACATGAGTTTGAGCAAGCTCCTGGAGCTGGTGATGCACAAGGGAGTCTTGCATGCTGCAGTCTATGGAGTCACACAGATTTGGACATGACTGAGCGACTGAACAACAACAACAACAGAAATGCTGGAGTGGGCATCCATCCCCATGGACAGAGGGGCCTGGTGGGCTACAGTCCATGCAGTCACAAAGACTCAGAGACAAGTGAAGCAACTGACACTTCACACTTCAGCTCAAAATATTCGATCTGGGTTTTCAAGAAAAGCTATTTGTGTTCTATATCTTTTGTTTAAGGTGATCCTACTGTATAGCACAGGGAATTATATTTAATACTCTGTAATAAAACATGATGAAAAATAAACTAAAAATTAAAAGAAGAATTTATATACTTTAAGTTCAACATGTGCTAATACACTGAAAGCTCTCTTGAAAATGAGAAAAAGAGTAACATGTCAAATGCCTCAGGCTGATTTTACACTTAATCTCCATTCATTGCAAATCTCATCCCTGATTCTGAGAATTTTTATAATATATTCTAAGTAAATGAGCAAGTCACATTTTACAGTATATGTAAAATCTCAAAATTCTCCAATAAATCTATGTCACAGTTATCTTTTAGCAGTCATAATTTTGGAAAGCAAAGTTTCTTACCTTTTCCCAAGAAGCTGTAAAAGCTTGCACATCCACGATTGTTTTACCATCTGATGGCAGCAGAGGGTAGCACTGTGTTATCTCATCAAGTAACAAAAAGTTCTACAGAAAAAAAGCAAAACATAGATTGTTTATACTGCAAGAACAAAGCACAAACAAAACAACTGCTTCTCTGGAATTGGCAATAAAAAGTTTTATACCTATCATTTATACCTACCTATCATTTTACAACTGTATTTTATTAGGTCTTGGTTCACATGAGAAATATTAAATAGTATATAGTATGTAATATATCATTATTATATGTACAACTAAGTATATAATAGAGTATAGCATATATATATATATAAAACATAGCATATATATATATATATATATATATATATAAAACATAGCATATACACACTTATATAGAGCATGTATGTGTGTGTGTCTGTGTGTGTGTGTATAATAAATAAATAAGAATTCCTGGCCATGAGGCTATCTTTGTTACTTTCTCAACAAGTGTACTGGTTCCTCTCTAAGAAGAAAATATGGCTTCAAACTCCTATACATTTAGAACCTGGACATTTTTATTGTTTTACTTTTGTGTTACCAACAATAAACAGGTGAGCTGGTAGGAAATTATTTCATAAATACTAACTGAATCCCACCATGTGCCAAGCACCATGCAACACTGCTAGAACACAGAGAGGAAGGCCGTTAGGAAGCAGGTGGCACAGGACAGGCTGGGAACACAAGACCAACAACAGAGACTCTGAGTGCAAACCCTGTACACTCTGCTTTCCCCCTCGTGTGTGTCAAATCCATATCACTGCTTGTCATTAACTATCACTTAAGTCATCATTCTAAAAAGAAAATGCTCTTAAGTTTCTACACCTTAAAAAATATTTTACCAGCATCTTTTCACAATCACTGTCTCTTCTCCTTAGTCAATGCCCTCTCTCCTCCACAGCAGGAATGGCTGCACCTACCACTTCTTATTCTCTACACTACTTAGCAGCTAACTGATGCAATGTAGCTGAACAAAACAAAGTTCTATGAACTGCTACACAGGACAAGTGAAAATAACTGAAGTCATTCAGTCGTGTCCGACTCTTTGCGACCCCATGGACTGTAGCCTACCAAGGTCCTCTGTCCATGGGATATTCCAGGCAAGAATACTGGAGTGGGTTACCATTTCCTTCTCTAGGAGATCTTCCTGACCCAGGAATTGAACCCAGGTCTCCTGCATTGTAAGCAGACACTTTACAGTCTGAGCCACCAGGGAAGTCTCACATAGGACAAACACACACAAGAAAACTCCCTCTTGCCTTGCAAATCCTTAACATAATTCTATGAGAAAAGCTAGAGTGGTAAAGATACTGAACAAACAATTCATACCACTCCCACTCTTCAAGGTCCCCAAAACTGTGAACATGTTGCAGAGACTACTGGCTGTGCTCAAAATCTGCTCTCATTCTTCAGTGGTTAACAAACTCTGGATTTTAGCTGACACATGGCAGCCTGAAAGAGGCCCTCTGTCTCCAGCCTCTGGAGCAGATAGATGTAGCCATGTGACTAAAGCCAGGTCAGTGGAAACTAACAATAACCAGGACCTTCCTCTACCCTAAAACCTGGGCGTTGGAGGCTGCAAGCTGGATCAAGGTCACATGCGGTGAAGTAACAAGAAAGATTCTGGGTCCCTAACACCATGGAGAATCACACTAGCCTTGGGACTTGTTATCAGGTAAATTATATCCCCACAAAAAAAGATATGCTGAAGTCCTAATCCCAACTACCTGAAAATGTGACTTTATTTGGAAATTCAGTTGTTGTAGATGTAATCAATTAAGGTAAGATCACAGTGGAGTAGGGTGGGCTCTGAATCCAATATGATCAGTGTCCTTAAGAGAGATGCTGAGACAGATATACACAAACACACACACACACACACAAAGCTACCTGATGATGGAGACAGAGGCTAGAGTGATGGCATTTACAAGTGAAGGAATGCCAAGATTTGTCTGTAACCACTCAAAGCTAACAGAGGCAAGAAAGGATGCTCTCTTATCTAATTCAGAGGGATTCTGACCCTCCTGACACCTTGGTTTCAGACTTCTAGCCTCCAGGACGGTTAAACAATACATTCCTGTGGTTTCAGCCCACCTGGTTTGTGGTGATTTGTAATGGTAGCAGCAGGAATCTCATATAGAACTTTATAAGGATTCTTGCATGAGAAAAAACACATGACCTGTGTAATCAGCTTTAAATGGGTAACTCTGGCACCCACAGGCAAACTGAATTCTTACCAACAAAGGGCCAACTGAAACAAGCATGTGAGGATGTTTGAGAAAGAAAACAACACACAAATAGTAATCTACTACCTTAAACAACATAAAGACTCTTCAAGTCCTTGACACCCCGCCTATCATGCCTCAGAGCCATAAATGTAATTGCAAAACTTCTACTTCAAAAGAAAAACTGGTAAAAACTGAACATGAAAACCCTTGTGCAGGAAAAGAAAGACAGGATCCTTGCATTTCTCTCAAAGACCAGCTGGCGGGAGACTTGCTCCTCTCATTCCCTCCTCTTCTCATCTAGGCTCACAGAGAACCTAATACTAGGCAAAGCTACTTCTGTCCACACCAAACCTGTGTCCAGCAGGTGGCAAGATGAACAGGCAGTGGTCTGAGGACTTCTCTGCAGGCTGTCAACCACTGAAGCCTTAGTCCTCTCTCCACACCACTTCTCCCATCGTCAGCCATGTGGGAGCTCTCATCTGTTCTACCACAGTTTATCTCTTTTGCAATTCTTCTTTCCTCTCAAAACAATATAATTTCAGAATCTCACTCACTAATTAATCATTTCAAACATTGATACTTTTCTTTTTCTGATTCCTTGCCGAGATTTCCCCAACACCAGCAAACTGACCCCAAACACAACACTCCTTCCTGATCTCTCTACAGCACCTCCGAGAGTGTCCACCACACTTAATGCCCCCAGTGATTGACCAGCATCAAAGCCCACACTCCCCAGATGACCTCTACTCAGACACCCTGAGTCCTGACCCCATCTTTCCTTCTGGCCCATCTCAAATACTAACCTTACTGGGAACCATCTCAGCACATCCCCAGCTGGTACTGCCCTCCCTACCTCTGAATCCCCAGAGGAATATTAAGTTACATAGAGGGGAGACACTATGTCATTTATGCACTTATATAGTCCCAACTCTAGCTAAGACTGAGTCTTACACAATCAGACTATATGGTTGTTTAAATCAGTCCAACCACTGTAGCATGGCTACAGCCTTACATAGTCAAAGCTAACACAGCAACAAGAAAAATGTTATGAGTGTTATGAGAGAGGCTGGGACCCAGGGTCCTTTATAGGAGTGCTTACACCTGGACAAACATCTCCTTGAGCAACAAAATACAAAGAAATTGTAAGGGACTAAACATAACTGCACACACGGAAAGGCAATTACGAACAGTAAGATACAAAAACACCACAAGCCAACTGCCATTTCTGAGCTGCCGGGAGCAGATGCAGGGAACTGTGTGTGATCTTGGCACATGGCACCTACAAGATGGTGGGCAAACCACTTAAGTCACCCCTCTAGCTCAAACCACCAAACCTCCCCTACCCTCACCCCTCTTAAGGAACCAGCTCGCCCTTCTCAGAGTCAACGGGGCATCAGTTTTTTGTTTTCATACTTTGTGATGCAGCATAAGCCTCAAAAAGCCTTGCTTGAATTTCTCATCTGGCATATATCAATTTCTATTGATTAAAAAGACCAAGGGCCATGGAGAGTAATGTATATGTTATATACCTTGTCTACACAGAATCAGATACAATGTCAGCGTAAGTGTGTCACCAAGACATCAACACTCAATGTGTGTACATTAGAACAGAAATTCCCACTTCCAGACAAAAAAGGTGCCTGAAGTGCTGGCGGGATTTTTCTCCAGGACTCACTCTGATGAAAAAGCTGAAATTAAATGGCCATTAGAGCCATGAAGTGCAGACCTAGAACAGGTTATGCAGGAAAGTATCCACATCAGAACTGCAGCCAAAAAGACTGACTTCCCAGTGGTGGTAATGAAAAACCTAAAGCTGCTCTGTGAATAAGATAACCTCAGAGACACATTTTACTGGATGCAAAAGTCACTGAAAACTTTTAGTGCTTTGAAGTTAAAATCTTTCACAATCCTATGGGAGTCATTCAGTGCCAAGACCATGGGTCTGCCTTCATCACTTAGAGAAAAATAGACTTCTTGGGCTGTGAGGTCATAGTAAATCATTCATTTTCACAGAGACAATTTAATCTTCATTTTAAATAGAAATAACTGAGCACCTACTGTGTGCAAGGCCCTTGTTTTCATGATAAAAATTATTTCGGTTCAGTTCAGTCACTCAGTTGTGTCCAACTCTTTGTGACCCCATGAATTGCAGCACGCCAAGCCTCCCTGTCCATCACCAACTCCCGGAGTTCACCCAAACTCATGTCCATCGAGTCAGTGATGCCATCCAGCCATCTCATTCTCTGTCGTCCCCTTCTCCTCCTGCCCCCAATCCCTCCCAGCATCAGGGTCTTTTCCAATGAGTCAACTCTTTACATGAGGTAGCCAAAGTATTGGAGTTTCAGCTTTAGCATCAGTCCTTCCAAAGAACACCCAGGACTAATATCCTTTATAATGGACTTGTTGGATCTGCTTGCAGTCCAAGGGACTCTCAAGAGTCTGCTCCAACACCACAGTTCAAAAGCATCAATTCTTAGGCACTCAACTTGCTTCAAAGTCCAACTCTCAGATCCATACCCCTGACTATTTAGGGACAGTTAGTTTAAAAAAGGAGACAACAGGCATGGTGGGAATCACACATTTGAAAAGATGAAGGCAGCTAGAGAGAGGCTTAGACACGAAGTAAAAGAAGAACAGGAACAAAAATGCGGAGATCAGAAATCAACAATAAAACATCTTTGGTGGAAAAAATCCACTTTTAAACACAGAGAACTAAGTGAATCTGAGGCCATGCTTCCTGCCCAGGGAACAGGGACTTCTCAGCAAGTTCCTCCCCTCCCAGACCAGAGAGGAATCCAAGTCACCCCAGGACTGTGCCCAGTCACTGCCTAGACATTCCAGTCAGCACAAGAGATGCAATTTGTTTGCATCTCCTGCTTTTAGACATTTGAATCGTCCTGCAGCTATCACTGCATGGCAAGGGCCTGTGTTGCTGCTATTAATGAGCACAGATCTTCAGTTCAGTTCAGTCCCTCAGTCGTGTCCGACTCTTTGTGACCCCATGGACTGCAAAACACGAGGCCTCCCTGTCCATCAACAACTCCCAGAGTTTACTCAAAGCCATGTTCCTGGAGTTGGTGATGCCATCCAACCATCTTGTCCTCTGTCATCCCCTTCTCCTCCCGCCTTCAATCTTTCCCAGCAGCAGGGTCTTTTCAAATGAGTCAGCTCTTCACATCAGGTGCCCAAAGTATTGGAGTTTCAGCTTCAACATCAGTCCTTCCAATGAAGACTCAGAACTGATCTCCTTTAGGATGGACTTGTTGGATCTCCTAGGTGTACAAGGGACTCTCAAGAGTCTTCAACACCACAGTTCAAAATAATCTATTCTTCAGTGCTCAACTTTCTTCACAGTCCAACTCTCACAACCATACATGACTACTGGAAAAACCAAAGCCTTGACTAGATGGAACTTTGTTGGCAAAGTAATGTCCCTGCTTTCTAATATACTATCTAGGTTGGTCATAACTTTCCTTTCAAGGAGTAAGCCTCTTTTAATTTCATGGCTGAGTCACCATCTGCAGTGATTTTTGGAGTCCCCCCCAAAATAAAGTCTGACACTGTTTCCACTGTTTCCCTGTCTATTTGCCATGAAGTGATGGGACCAGATGCCATGATCTTAGTTTTCTGAATGTTGATCTTTAAGCCAACTTTCTCACTCTCCACTTTCACTTTCATCAAGAGGCTCTTTAGTTCTTCTTCACTTTCTGCCATAAGGGTGGTGTCATCTGCATATCTGAGGTTATTGATATTTCTCCCAGCAAACTTGATTCCAGCTTCTGCTTCATCCAGCCCAGCATTTCTCAGGATGTACTCTGCATGTAAGTTAAATAAGCAGGCTGACAATATATAGCCTTGACATATTCCTTTTCCTATTTGGAACCAGTCTATTGTTCCATGTCCAGTTCTAACTGTTGCTTCCTGACCTGCATGTAGGTTTCTCAGGAGGCAGGTCAGATGGTCTGGTATTCCCATCTCTTTCAGAATTTTCCACAGTTTATTGTGATCCACACAGTCAAAGGCTTTGGCATAGTCAATAAAGCAGAAATCGATCTTTTTCTGGAGCTATCTTGCTTCTTCGATGATCCAGCATATGTTGGCAATTTTATCTCTGGTTCCTCTTCCTTTTCTAAAACCAGCATGAACATCTGGAAGTTCAAGGTTCACATACTATTGAAGCCTGGCTTAGAGAATTTTGAGCATTACTTTAGTAGCCTGTGAGATGAGTGCAATTGTGCAGTTGTTTGAACATTCTTTGGCATTGCTTTTCTTTGGGAGTGAAATGAAATCTGACCTTTTCCAGTCCTGTGGCCACTGCGGAGTTTTCCAAATTTACTGGCATATTGAGTGCAGCACTTTCACAGCATCATCTTTAGGATTTGAAATAGCTCAACTGGAATTCCATCATATCCACTAGTTTGTTCACAGTAATGCTTCCTTCAAGTGGCCTTAGCCCACTTGACTTTGCATTCCAGGATGTCTGGCTCTAGGTCAGTGATCACACCATCGTGATTATCTGGGTCATGAAGATCTTTTTTGCACAGTTCTTCTGTGTATTCTTGCCACCTCTTCTTAATATCTTCTGCTTCTATTAGGTCCATACCATTTCTGTCCTTTATTGAGCCCATCTTTGCATGAAATGTTCCCTTGGTATCTCTAATCTTCTTGAATAAATCTCTAATCTTTCCCATTCATGGATCTTATGATACTTTTAATACACTTTACCTAAGAAAAGAGGGAAATATGTACACTTTGGAAAGACTGCCAGCTTGGCACTGAAAGAGTTGAATCTCACCTAACTGGCACACAGTGACACAACATAAAGGAAGTATTTTAGGTCAAATCTGCCTATAACTTTAAAGAGTTATTTTTCACCAAACCTTGATTCTTCGGATGCTGACAACAGCCTCTGACACCTTCTCAACGGCCATGGGGAAGTAGAGGGTACTCGAGAACCGCAGAGCCTCGAACAGCATCACCACCACAAACACTTGGCTAGCTGTGATCAGGTTGTCAAGGAGCTCATTGGCGATGAAGGTAACGAAAATCATGATTTTGCTCACAGCGAAAAATGTTGCCAAATTCATGCCCCTAAGGT
Organism: Bos taurus; assembly: GCF_002263795.3. Taxonomy (NCBI): domain Eukaryota; kingdom Metazoa; phylum Chordata; class Mammalia; order Artiodactyla; family Bovidae; genus Bos; species Bos taurus. The sequence continues at coordinate 281,699 of NW_020190994.1, read as the reverse complement.
AGGAACTTCTCAGAATCTTGGAAATTTCCTTTCTAGAAAAGAAAGTAGGACATACGATTTAAAAAAAAAGCATCAACATACAAGACATGAATTCAGTGTCCGTGTGAGTGGCCCTTTTCTAGGGAGTAGACACAGATTAAAATAAACCATCCCTCACATCATGGAGACATTAGCATAGTCCACATCCAGGGATCTGCCCAAACACCAGGACCACAGACTTCATAATCACTTCACTCTTTCAAGTAAGGGGAGGATTAAAGTCACAGTTTTAAACATTTTGGGTCAATCAGACTAGGTTTGAACATTCATTCAACATTCATAATCATAAGTCCTGTGCTGGGCTCCTCACAGAAAGACACAGCCTGTCCCCTCCAGGGCTCATGAACCTGTGGGGGAAGAGAATTAGCAACCACAAGATTGGGAGATAATAGACAGAGACAGTCAGCACAGCTCCCATGGGGGCTCAGGGCAGAGGCATGTAACTCAGAGCAGTGGAGTCAGGGCAAGTCACACACACGTGGACCCTGAGAAGATGAGTTGGAGTCAGTCAGGCTTGGAGCAGGCCAGAGAAGAAGGAACATGGGAATGTATTCCCAGCAGTGGCAGGGGAGGCGGGGAGCAGAAATGTGCAGTCAGATGTGACAAGGTGCAGTCAGAGAAATGATCATATGATGTTTAAACAAAAGATGGAAAACAAAAGGGACAGTATTTTCATAGCTCCTTTTGAAATGAATAATAGTAATTCATGAATTAGTTAGTGGTAAAGAATCCACCTGCAATGCAGGAACACAGGTTCAAACCCTGGGTGGGGAAGATCCTCTGGAGAAAGCAATGGCAACCCCTCCAGTATTCCTGGCTGGGAAATTCCGTGGACAGAGGAGCCTGGTGAGCTACAGTCCATGGGGTCACAAAGAGTTCGATCAGTTCAGTTCAGTTCAGTTCAGTCACTCAGTCGTGTCCGACTCTTCGCAACCCCATGAATCGCAGCACGCCAGGCCTCCCTGTCCATCACCAACTCCTGGAGTTCACTCAGACTCATGTCCATCAAGTCAGCGATGCTATCCAGCCATCTCATCCTCTGTCGTCCCCTTCTCCTTCTGCCCCCAATCCCTCCCAGCATCAGAGTCTTTTCCAATGAGTCAACTCTTTGCAAGAGGTGGTCAAAGTACTGGAGTTTCAGCTTCAGCATCATTCCCCACAAAGAAATCCCAGGGCTGATCTCCTTCAGAATGGACTGGTTGGATCTCCCTGCAGTCCAAGGGACTCTCAAGAGTCTTCTCCAACACCACAATTCAAAAGCATCAATTCTTCGGTGCTCAGCCTTCTTCACAGTCCAACTCTCACATCCATACATGACCACTGGAAAAACCATAGCCTTGACTAGATGGACCTTTGTTGGCAAAGTAATGTCTCTGCTTTTGAATATGCTATCTAGGTTGGTCATAACTTTCCTTCCAAGGAGTAAGCGTCTTTTAATTTCATGGCTGCAGTCACCATCTGCAGTGATTTTGGAGCCCCAAAAATAAAGTCTGACACTGTTTCCACTGTTTCCCCATCTATTTCCCATGAAGTGATGGGACCAGATGCCATGATCTTCGTTTTCTGAATATTGAGCTTTAAGCCAATTTTTTCACTCTCCACTTTCACTTTCATCAAGAGGCTTTTTAGTTCCTCTTCACTTTAAGCCATAAGGGTGGTGTCATCTGCATATCTGAGGTTATTGATATTTCTCCCGGCAATCTTGATTCCAGCTTGTGCTTCTTCCAGCCCAGTGTTTCTCATGATGTACTCTGCATATAAGTTAAATAAGCAGGGTGACAATATACAGCCTTGACATACTCCTTTTCCTATTTGGAACCAGTCTGTTGTTCCATGTTCAGTTCTAACTGTTGCTTCCTGACCTGCATACAGACTGACTAAACACAACAACGAAGAATAAAGAGAGATGGGAGGGAGGTTCAAAAGGGAAGGGATATTTGTATACCTATGGCTGATTCATGTTGAGGCTTGACAGAAAACAGCAAAATTCTGTAAGGCAATTATCCTTCAATAGAAAATAAATTAATTAAGAAAAAAGAATAGTGATTCATATAGTTTGGCTCAATATAGGTACACCAATCTCTATAATCTCCCCATTTATGGGCCATCAACATAAATTACAATCTTAATTTGAATGTCATTGTCTCAAATACTATCTTAAAGACATTGCTTATTGAGATTCGAGGTATTAAGAACTACTTAGAACTTCACTTCTATACAACTAAGAAGCATATGTATTTTTTACTTTGAGAATATGGTAAAAATGATGTCTCCACCATTCTCCTTAACCTTCCTGTAACATGTGGATGATGCAGTGAATAGTAAGTATTGGTGAACTTAAATACTTCTTTGGTAAGACATCTAAAGCATCCAGTAGAATAGGAAATAAAGCATGAAAATATGGAGTGACATCTATATATATAAACTTACCTTCTCAGTCTGGTAATAAGGTCTATAAATGACTTTTCCCAAGCATTCATTTTTATTGTTCTGATGCCAGTTATGACTTCACTAATGGTCCTGATCCTCTTGTCTGTGAGAGCTGCGGTCTTACTCCTGAGGAGACAGACGTGACAGATGAGCTTTAGTGACCACAGCCCAGCTTTCCTTAGCAACAGCAGTAGTGGGCATGGGGGCAAGGGGTGGTGGTCAGGAAGCAAATGGTTCTCTATGGCCCTTTTGCACTTAGAACACAGGCAGATTCTACTCAAAGCACAAATGGATAAGAAGGCTTCAATTAGGAAGTCAACCATTCAGCCCATTTCAAGAAGTAACTTGGAGAATGTGCAGCTTTGGCTAGGGAAGACCTGAAATGAGTCAGATACAAACCATCTATCTGCTCAAGGAGGTCACAGTCAGGTAGGGAAGGCAGAAAGACACCCAGGAAGACAATGTCTGTGCTGTAATAAAAAAGGAGAGAAGTTCTAGGGAGCAGAAAATATGGAACTTAATTCCACCAGGAAAAGAAAACAAGAAGAGCTTCAGAGACCTGGTAGCACTGGAGGAGGGCCTCGAAGGATAAGGAAAATCTTTCCACAGCAAAGACAAGAAAGGAAATTCCAAATAAAGAAAGACACTAAGCACAGACCTGCACACACACAACACACACAAGAACTCAATGAGCTTCAAATAGCACAACATCTCCATCACCTGACAACCACCCACCTCCAACTCTCTGGGACCTGCTTTAGTCTAACTAGGCCGCAGAATGCTCTTCACCAGCAGCCTCTTTTCTATCACATGTGCTGCTGTGAATGTGGGGCTTCATGAAGACACAATGAAGATGAGCCTGGCCCTTGGGGTGCTTATAATTTAATGGAAACATGAACATAATACCTGAAAAGGCTCTAACACAAGCATAACAAAAATATATGTGGTGAGAAATGGGCCTACAAGATTATCAGTATTTAATAATATTTAAATCTATTTCTGCTTTATTGACTATGCCAAAGCCTTTGACTACGTAGATCACAATAAACTGTGGAAAATTCTGAAAGAGATGGGAATACCAGACCACCTGACCTGCCTCTTGAGAAACCTATATGCAGGTCAGGAATCAACAGTTAGAACTGGACATGGAACAACAGACTGGTTCCAAATAGGAAAAGGAGTACAGCAATGCTGTATATTGTCACTCTGCTTATTTAACCTATATGCAGAGTACATCATGAAAAACACTGGGCTGGAAGAAGCACAAGCTGGAATCAAGATAGTCGGGAGAAATATCAATAATCTCAGATATGCAGACGACACCACCCTTATGGCACAAAATGAAAGTGAAAGTGAAGTCTCTCAGTCATGTCTGACTCTTTGCGACCCCATGGGCAGTAGCCTGCACCAGGCTCCTCCGTCCACAGGAATTTCTAGGCAAGACCACTGGAGGGGGTTGCCATTTCCTTCTCCAGGGAATCTTCTCGACCCAGGGATCGAACCCAGGTCTCCTGCATTGTAGACAGACGGTTTACCATCTGAGCCACTGGGGAAGTCCTATGGCAGAAAGTGAAGAGGAACTAAAAAGCCTCTTGATGAAAGTGAAAGTGGAGAGTGAAAAAGTTGGCTTAAAGCTCAACATTCAGAAAACGAAGATCATGGCATCTGGTCCCATCAATTCATGGGGAGAATAGATGGGGAAACAGTGGAAACAGTGTCAGACTTTATTTTGGGGGGCTTCAAAATCACTGCAGATGGTGACTGCAGCCATGAAATTAAAAGACACTTACTCCTTGGAAGGAAAGTTATGACCAACCTAGATAGCATATTCAAAAGCAGAGACATTACTTTGCCAACAAAGGTCCATCTAGTCAAGGCTATGGTTTTTCCAGTGGTCATGTATGGATGTGAGAGTTGGACTGTGAAGAAAGCAGAGCACTGAAGAATTGATGCTTTTGAACTGTGGTGTTGGAGAAGACTCTTGAGAGTCCCTTGGACTGCAGGGAGATCCAACCAGTCCATTCTGAAGGAGATCAGCCCTGGGATTTCTTTGTGGGGAATAATGCTGAAGCTGAAACTCCAGTACTTTGGCCACCTGATGTGAAGAGTTGACTCATTGGAAAAGACTCTGATGCTGGGAGGGATTGGGGGCAGGATGAGAAGGGGACAACAGAGGATGAGATGGCTGGATGGCATCACTGACTTGATGGATGTGGGTCTGAGTGAACTCCAGGAGTTGGTGATGGACAGGGAGGCCTGGCGTGCTGTGTGATTCACGGGGTCGCAAAGAGTCAGACATGACTGAGAGACTGAACTGAACTGAACTGAAATGAAATAACTTGGACATGGGCAAATTCTGCTGAAGGACTCTACTTATTATGATACAGTGCCAAGAGGAGTCAGTGAATGCCTTCACTGTTCCTGTTTCAAATAGGCCTTTAACATAAGGTTGGAGCCTCCATTGGCTAAGTCTGAAGGGTCTACAACCCACACAAAGAAGAGACTAGAGAAGGCATTGGTCTTGTTTTTGAACAAAAGCATCAAGCAACTATGATGTTAACTACATATTATCAAATTTTTTATCTTTTTATTGAAGGATAATTGCTTTACAGAATTTTGTTGTTTTCTATCAAACCTCAACCTGAATCAGCCATAGGTATACATATATCCCCTCCCTTTTGAACTTGCCTCTCATCTCCCCCGCATTCCACCCCTCTAGGTTTATCCAGAGCCCCTGTTTGAGTTTCTTAGCCATACAACAAATTCCTGTTGGCTATCTATTTTACATATGGTAATGTAAGTTTCCGTGTTACTCTCTCCATACATCTCACCCTCTCCTCCTCTCTCCCCATGACCACGAGTGTATTCTCTATGTCTATTTCTCCACTGCTGCCCTGTAGGTAAATTTTTCAGTACCATTTTTCTAGATTCAATATATATGCATTAGAATATGATATTTATCTTTCTCTTTCTGACTTACTCCACTCTGTATAATAGGTTCTAGGTTCATCCACCTTATTAGAACTGACTCAAAGGTATCCCTTTTTTTGGCTAAGTAATATTCCATTGTGTATATGTACCACAGCTTCTTAATCCATTCATCTGTTGATGGATATCTAGGTTGCTTCCATGTTCTAGCTATTGTAAATAGTGCTGCGATGAACAATGGGATACATGTGTCTTTTTCAATTTTGGTTCCCTCAGCATATATGTCTAGGAGTGGGATTGCTGGGGTCATAACACCATACACAAAGATAAACTCAAAATGGATTAAAGACCTAAATGTAAGATCAGAAACTATAAAACTCTTAGAGGAAAACATAGGCCCAACACTCAATGACATAAATATAAGCAAGATCTTCTCTGACCCACCTCCTAGAGTAATGGAAATAAAAACAAAATAAGCAAGAGGGACCTGATTAAACTTAAAAGCTTTTGCACAGTAAAGGAAACTATAGGCAAGGTGAAAGACAACCCTCAAAATGGGAGAAATAATAGCAAATGAAACAACTGACAAAGGATTAATTTCCAAAATATACAAGCAGTTCATAGAACTCAATACCAGAAAAACAAACAACCCAATCAAAACATGGGAAAAAGACCTAAACAGACATTTCTCCAAAGGAAACATACAGATGGCTAACAAACACATGAAAAGATGCTCAACATTGCTCATTATTAGAGAAATGCCAATTCAAAAACTCAGAATGGCCCTCATCAAAAAGTCTATAAACAATAAATGCTGCAGAGGGTGTGGATAAAGGGGAACACTCTTGCACTGTTGGTGGGAATGTAAATTGATACAGCCACTATAGAAGATAATATTGGAGATTCCTTAAAAAGCTAGGAATAAAACCTACAGATTATCAATTTTTAAAACCAGTGTTTCTCTTACCGGAGTGATGAAAACAACATCCCAAAGCAGCTTTGCAAAAGCAGAAGAATAATGAGAACCGCCATTCCAGCAAGACACGAATTCCTATTTCCATCCAGAGCAGGGCAGTCACTGCGGATAGCCTGCAGTGGCCCCACACACAGAATAGTGCAAGAACGTTGTTACCTTAAGAGAGAAAGACAAAGCCTTCTTACAATGGTGTAAAAACCAATAAGGCTACAGTATGGAAACAATATGCTCTGACGGAACAAAAGGAACTTAAACAGAAATGATCTCAGTGGGTTTTAAAACTGCTAAAGCAGAAATCCAAGTGTCCACCCCAGATGATGCCTTTCAGGGCAGCACAGGGTCTTCAGGGATGTCCCAGGAGAATCAGACCAGCAGCACTGAAGATGTGGATCTTGTGCACAATACAGATGAGCTCAGGGCTTCCCCAAATGCTCTCTGTTCCAGAGTTTAGCCCCCATCTCCTCTGGGGAACCATGGCATCCCCGGAAAGCCTACATTATGGTACCTGCCACTTTCTCCAGTAATTACTTGTGTATTTAGCTCCCTGATAGGCTGTGGGCCTCTATAGGGCAAAAACTAAGCTTTTCTCATCCCTGAAAATGAGCAGAGGCCTCACTTCATGTTGATGAATGAATACTTGAAAGCGAAGTATCTAGTGCAACACAGATTTGACCAACCACTACAAGGCCCTGGATAATGTGATCTATGCATAAGGTCAGTGGAAAAAAGACTGTGGAGGGGACGGTAGAGAGGTGGTTGTGTCTTGCTGGGGACCACGGACTTGGCATTATTCTTCACAGGTTCCCTATGCAGCAGGCACCTGAACAGGGTGCAGGGGAAAGAAACAATCCCTCCCACCAGGCCTTCATCATCCAGAGGATGAGGAAGACAGCTTCAGCAACAGCCAACACCACATGCCAAGGATGGCCATGCCAGGAGGAAACCCCTAGAGACACTACCAAACCTGAGCAAGAACACTGCTGCCTATTTATTTATTAGAAAAACAAAACTCTCATTTACAGAACAATACATATAATTACATCAAAAGTTGCACACAGAGAAATGGAAAGTTGGATTAAATACAAACCTTTGTCTTACATCCTCAATGGAATCCTGGCCGACACCAAACCCTGGCACCTCTCATCCCAATAAGCTGAACCCAGTGAGAAAGGATGGGAAATGGAAGAGGATCCCTCAGGGGCAGCTCACCTGGTCAAACCTGTTCACATCGTTGGACAGCAGGTTGACTATCTGGGCCTGTGGTGGTCTCCCCATGGCCGAGCTACTCAGGCGAAGTGCCTGAAATGAGAGAGGGAGACAGAGAACTGGATTTCCTAAGGTGATACCAAGTCATCTTAGACATAACACAATGGAGCATGGTGTTCCAGGGGGTCTTGAATGGTGTCAGCAGGAGCAGGATGACCCCTGACAGCATGGCTTTAGGGACACTTGTTTCACCCTCTAACTCCTGAGTGTGGCAGCAGCCTCTTCAGCAAGGATGGCAAAGGGGAGGAGCAGGAGGTAGAAGCAAAAATCCCCGCCCTATTTCAGTGAACTTGGACCTGTCTGAACGGGTAAAGGGTGTAGGTTTACACTTAAGAGACAACTAAGTAATTTTGAGCCAAAATTAGATGAGAGCAGAGAGGCTAATTTAAGGAAGGAAATTTGGAGACTTGGACTATAAATCCAGACTCAATCATTAATTCTGTGGGTAGACAAATATATTAAAGACCCACGTTCAGGCCTTAGTTGGTTGATTCTTGAAATGAGCAAGTATAAATATACAAAACACTGTTACTATGAGGAAACTGTGTTCTTAACGCCAGTCTGCTGACTTACAAAAACCCACAACCGGTGTTACACAATCCCTTTATTTAGTAAGAAAAATGCCCTAGAGATCTTGAGGAACTGAAGACACAGGCCAGGAGCTGCTTCAACAGACCACCACTGGAGCCACTGAATCCATAACACAACATCATACTTTATCAAAAATGCTTCGTTTACTCCTCAAGTTAAAGAAGAAAACCCCATGATCAAGTGAGAATGTAAAATGATATAACCACAATGGAAGAGAATACGCCGGAAGTTCCCTCAAAAATTAAACAAGAAATTATCATACCAATACAGAAATTAATAATTACTAAAGAGATAATACTCAAGAAAAGCTAAAAATGACAGACCTTGAAAACAGAACAATTTAAACTTCATATTCAGAGCATCTATGTTCACAATAGCTAAAAGGTGGAAACAACTGTCCATTGACAGATGAGAGGATACACAGAATGTTGTATAGACCTATAATGTAATGTTATTCTGTCTTAAAAAGGAATTAAATTCTGACACCTGCTATAACATGGATGAACCTTGCAGATATTGTGCTACAGGACATAAGCCACACACACACAAAATGACAAACACTGTATAATTCCACTTAACAGAGGTACCTACAATAGTCAAATTCACAGAGAGAAGAAGAACAGTGCTGGGTAAGGGGATAGGGGCTGGGAGTTAGTGTTTAATGGGTGCAGAGGTTCAGTTCAGGAAAAACAAAGTTTCAGAGATTAATTATGGTGATGGCCACCAACAATGTGAATGTACCTAATGTCACTAAATGCTGCATTGAAAAGGAGTGAAAATAGGACACTTTATGCAGTGTATACTTCCCCACAATAATAATAAAAAAAATCAATGATCAAAAGCCAAAAGTAACTTTACCAATTTGTGACAATGTATTAATAAATAAATGGCAAGTCATTTGTATTTATGGAAACTCCCATAGGATCATTCAAAATTCAGCTGAAAAGAGCATGAAAACGCTGAATGGGCCATGTTAGGAGTGGCAGATGTGCAGCCTTAGAGATCCCCTGGAGACCTGCCCCAGCCTGGAATCCATAGTGTAGACAAACTACAGCTACGAGCTTAGCAGACACTCCATTTCTAACACTCGACCTGGTTTCTTCCCAGGACCAGGGATCAGGAGGTGGGGCCCAAGATGAACCACAAACATTCAGAGGGGCTTTCAGAGCTGCTTTGTCGCACCAGTTTTTTGGGTCCTAGGGAATCAGTCCGCCTGTAATCTGAAAAGGAGTGTCTTGTTTCTACAACAGCAGGACTCTAGATGCAAGGCTGTGCACAAGGAAATCTGTCTTTCCCATGTTTCTGGAATTTCAGATTATGTCTATGGTGTAATCCCCACAATTTCTGACTTCATATAGGAACCATCTTTTGGGTACAATTAAGACAGCAAATGAACATCTCGGGAGATGGTTACATTCACATAAGCCAACGTGCCAGGTCAGATCACATTTCCAAAAGGCAAGATTTCAAAGTGTTAGAGGAAAGAGGAAGAAAAACAAGTGGACAATGGTGAACCTGCGCAGCAAAGAGTGAGCTTTGACTACACCATCGCCTCACACCTAACTTCAAGCTTTCACAATGCAGTTCTGGTAAAATTTCATAATTATTATGAGAGTTATGGAGAAGAAAATGGCAACCCACTCTAGTATCTTGCCTGGAGAACCCATGGACAGAGGAGCCTGGCAGGCTATGGTCCGTGGGGTCACAAAGTGTCAGACTGAGCGACTATCACTCACATGAGAGTTAAGCATGATCTGAAAAGACAAACATTTAGCCCATTGGTGGGAAAATCTTGAGTATCCACCTCCTAAATGGTTAAAGATGCAACAGAATAACAAAGATGATGTTGAATGGCAATGAAGACCCTGACTGGAATGTGTTGGCACAGCTCAGATTTCCACATCACCCAGAAGGAAACCAACTCAGATGCTGCTGCCAAACAAGACACTGAGGTCTCCAGGTTCACTCAGTCCCGGGATGTACAAGACTCTGCTCAAGGAGAGATGAGACGACATCTCACTTTCTGCTGACAGAAGTATTCCAAAGAAATGGAAGTTCTAGATAAGTAGCAACCAGGTAAAAGAAGCAATATTTTAAATTTAAGCTGTTTGGGTTTATCTTTCAATGAGGGCTATATTTATTAATAAAAATTGCATATGTTTAAGGTTAGCACATGATGCTTTTATATAAATACACATTGGGAAATGATTACTATAGTAAAACCACTTAAAATATCCACTACCTAATACAGTTATCCTATTTTACATGTGTGGTGAGAACATTTAAGATCTACTCTCTTGGAAAATTTCAAGGCTGCAATACAGTCAAATAAGGATTTTTTTAAAGCAAACAGTCTTGGGCAAAGAGGTATCCAAGGTCAAATTTAAACAGAACCCTTCAGCTCTTGACACTTATATATCTGTGGCAATACCTTTGTAAAGATACCTGAAACCCTTATTCCTTTTATGCTAGTTTAGACCAGGGTAAACTGTGAAATAATTCCTGGCATTCCTCAGTACAAAATTAGTGAACACATTAAATCAGTTCTAATTAAAAGTGCTATGATGCATACTAAAGATAAAAGGAAATCTTGTATTAAAGTAGCTTAAATGAAGAGCAACAAATTCTCTCTAGAATGAATGAAACAATGTAAAATTTCAAGTTTTATCTCAAAAACCCTACTATTTTCTTTAATATCATTAACAACAACCACATCCATAGAATATAGTGAGTGAGTCTATATTTGGCATGAATTCTTTATATTTTCTCAAATTACATAACTATATTGAATATAATTAGAGGGGTCTTTTAAAATTATAATCATTCCCTTTCTCAAATACATTATCTGCTTCTAGATATAGTTTTATAGATCCAATCTCCTTAGTTCCCTTTTAAATAAATATCTATGTAAATTAAGGTTTTAATGAACAACAAGAACAATTTTCTATAAACAGCACTATGGGATCTAAGCATGAAGACACTGAAAATCGCTTGATACTTTGATGCTTATTTTTTAAATATTTAATTTAATATTTTAAAAATATAATTAATATTATTTAATACTACAAATTTAGTAAGTTTATGCACAGCCTATGGCTAAAGTTATCAAGGACAGCCCTCATGTGATCTCAAAGAATTTTTTCATTATTTATTGGTAAAGTTTACTTCAAACAACAACAACTTGGCTTGATGCAAATAGCAAGTCTCTAGGAAGGTGTAAATAGATCCCAGTTATGTAATTTTTAGTTTACAGAGA